>NC_049169.1:67731708-67959208 GCF_009769625.2 Cygnus olor
CCATCAGCTACTGAGGTAAGACAAACATCCTGGCCCCCGCAGCTGGGGCAGGAAGCGGGGAGGAAGTGTAGACGGTGACCATCCTGCTCCGGTTAACCAGTAACCCAGTAACCGGGAGGTGTTCGTAATGGCTCCCTCAAGCAGAAACACCAGCGAGGCGTAGCGCGCAGAAGGGCCTCCATGGCCTGGGAGTGAGGCCTGGCAGCTGAGATGAAGCACACAGATGATTCAGCTGGCAAGGAAAGTTGGGTTTCCTTGCCAAATTCCTCACTTTCCTCACTTCATGGATTAAAATAAGTAGGGATGTGTTCCTGATAGTGAGGACGACCGTTTGCACATAGAAGAACTTAAGCTAGCTATTGTGATTTATAGCTGTCTTCATCAGTCAGATCAGCTTTCACGGGTAGACAGGCCTGTGGTGGAGCCAGGAACAGTATCCTATCAAATAGTTTTATAAAGTTATCAATTACTAAAGCTCAGAATAATACTATATATATTTTAAAGTGCTGTTAAATGGAATACCCTCTGCTTTGGCTATTACAGACAGACTGGGCAGCTTTTCATGGATTTTGTGCATTTCTCTACTCCAGTCTTGCTATGTACGCGGGGATCTTTTGAGGCAATAGTTCATGCGCATTCAAAAATAATTTAAAAAAAACAACAGTAACTTGGTGGCTATTTGCTATCTAAATGAGGAGTCTCAGATGACCATCTTGTTAATGCATGCCATAAAATATACTGTCCCTGCTCGCTGGATGTAAAACAAACATAGAGATTTGTGGGTTCTGGCAGTTGCTGCTTGCTCAGTAATGCTCATGTGTCTTGTCACAAATATAAAATGTAGATTTTTAATATATAAATATTTCCAGCTGGCAAAGTGATTAAAGACAGAATATCCATCTTCAAGTATTCAAAGGTATAAAAATGAAAAAGGGAAAATAATAGCAATATTTCATACAGGGATAGGCCAGAAGACTCAGACACGATTATGTTTTTTAGCCTTTGGAAAAAAAAAGAATATGTGGTTAGCCTGACAAGAACCCACTGTCTGAGGGTCATCCGTAACTCCAGTAACATATATCAATGACCCTGCCCCCTTCCAGCAGTGACCCCCTCCTTCTCTAAGTGCAGCCTCTGCTGAAGGACTTACTGCACAGATATATGGATTCACAGAGTTGCTAAAAAGCTCAAAGTGCAGCAGAAGTGGTAGTGCCCGGACAGAGGTGAGCAAGCAACCCATGCGTGCCAGGGGAAAACAAGAGACATGTCCAGGAGCTAGCTGCTGGCTCGGGCTGGATGAAAGTGCTGCTGTGGACCTCTGCTTACCCCTTTCAATTAGTGCTAGGGAGAGAACGAAGATAATTACACAAAGCATTAATAAGATCTGAAGTCTTTTTGGTAATAACCAGTGAAATAGATGCAAATGCAGAAGACAGGAGCATCACTGCAGAGCTTTTGAGCAAAACTTCAGGGTATGACGTGCAGATCCTCACATGCAAAAAGGGGCACTGAAACCTGTGTGTGACTTGCTGACAACACCTAGCCAGCTGTGTGTGTTTATTGCAACATGCATTCTTGCAGATGTCAACTCTGGTGTTGCTGAGGGGGGAAATAGCACCCAGGAGTGACTCCTTTTAGAGTTGCTTAAATGCCTGCCGTCCCTATTTGTTTTGTTGCTTCCTTTTCAGTGACTGCGTGCAACTGCATTTTCACTCAGGGGTCCCCAGGGATATTTATTAGACAACAGCCAGCAAATCACCTTCATTAGAGCAACAAAATGCGAAGCCTGAAGTGATGTAAAAATCTTTCAAGTTTACCAGCAACGCTTCCAGAGAAAGAGAAAGTGAGGGTGAATTTAGTTTTGTTCTTTGTACACTGTTATCCCTCAGCATCCAAGGGCTTCAGCTTGCTACAGCTGGACTGTTGAGGACCCCATGGATTAACACGCAGGCAGAAGACGGTAGATGGTAAGAGATGATCAGACGGCAATTATGGAAAGAGATACTTAAAGGATCTTTTCATTTCACCATACGACGGACCTGATATGCTAATTGAAACAGTATCTGTGCATACTCCTGCAAGTTCAAACTACAAAAGCTCTGTTTTGACACAGGCACGGTGGAAATAAGGTCCTCTTCAAAAGAGTAGTAGTGACCTCATTCAAACTCACTTGCTTTCATGAAAGGTAAAGATGGCAGGCAAAGTAGTGATGCCAGCAGTTTGTTCCTGTGCAGTAATGGGGAGAGGAGGAGGGGGAGAAAAATCATCACATAGTTTATCTTTCCAGCAGGCTGATTTCCTTTAGCAGCCTGAATAAGCAATTGGCTAGTAGCCAGCTGTGGCGGATTTGTCCCATGTTTGCAAGATCAGTCAGTGAGCAAAGCTGTTTTCAGTTAATAAATATTTGATTTACAAGGTATTGTAAGTAATAAAAAGGGAAGGGAGTTTAGCTGCTGGGAGATTTGTTTAGCACTTTAGTGGGGATAACTAACAACCAGCTTTGGTTGTTTTTCCTCCCTCGCATGGCCAGTGGGCAACTGACTTGATCAGTCTTGCTGCATTACACCTTGTAGTGAGCAGAACTAACACACTGAGCAAAACAGAGGTGGACTGGGACATACACGGTGCCTTGACAGAAACACAGCTGAAGGGAACATTCGTAGATTCTCCTTTCTTCTTCTCTGTGAGTAACCTGTGATAAATATTGCATTTCTCAGTATCATTGGGAAAAATCAAAACTGTTTGATCCTTTCCATATGATATAGGTAGCTATATATGAGAGGGGGGAAGGACATAAAGTAGCAGGTACAGAACAGCCAGCAGCATTTTAACAAAGGAGAAAAGACCCCAGAAGACACTAATCAGTCGACTACAGAGTCCTGGGTATTTTGAATGGAGTTGGAGAACAAAGTGGGTGTACAAGCGAAAAAAAAAAAAAAAAAAGTGTTTAAAAAACAGAAACAAAACCAGCTGTAAGAGGTAGCATATTTTTTACATTTTAATTTCTTCCTAAAGTTCTGAGCCTCTAGGTGGGGATGTGGTAATGTGGGCAAGGCAGGGAACAGAGCAACCATCGGGAGACTTGCAGTGCTCTCCTGCAAGGTGCCAAGCACACTCTGCATGCCAAAGGAGCCAACACTCATGTGCTCGGTCTCTGGCACGCAGCAGGCCTCCCGTGTGACCATGGGCACATCACCTAGTCTTTCAGATCTCCGCTTCCCCCACTTGTGGAAAGACAGACTAACCTGCCAGCTGTTCAGACACATCAGGTTGTTTCGTTCAGTCTCCACACAGGAGTTGTGAGTTGGGTAGCAGATACTAAAAAGTGCAGAATACTATTGTTAGTGTTGTGGCAGTTCATTGCAGATCAAAGCCTCCAACAGATCCTATGTGTAGAGGCTCAGAACAGCAGTAAGGATATTCATACAACTTCACCAGAAATACTGTGCATACACAGTTATTGATTTCTAGGATGTTGCCAGTAGTTTCTTCCCAGTAACTATGGGAAGGACAGAACAAAGTGTTTTCTCTGCCAAGTATGAATTAATTCTTCTAAGTTCTAGCTCTTCAGCCTACATGGCTTTGCACTGTTACACTGCTTTGCATTTGTCCACAACGTGATTCCAAATACTTGCTTGGCAAGGGTGTAAGGAAAGCCTCAAAAAGGCCTGCAGGGAAGGGTCAGACCACATGTCCTTCTTGCAAAGGATACTCTGGAAAAGTGACCCCTTCCTCACTCCCTGCCACACAGAAGGGACTCAAAGCACAGGACCTGGAGGGGACAGCAAAATGCAGCCCCAGGTAGCACCATGCCTTCAGCTGCAGCGCCTGGCAGAACCATGGGCTGGGCTGGGCTGGGCTGCCCCATCGCTCCGCTCTGAAGAACCACACTGAGGTAGTTGGTTGCTGCAGAGTAGAGCCACGAAGCTTGTGAAGGGACTAGAAAACAAGACATGAGGAGTGACTGAGGGAATGGGGGTTGTTTAGTCTGGAGAAAAGGAGGCTGAGGGGAGACCTCGTCACTCTCTACATTTACCTGAAAGGAGCCTGTAAAGAGGTGGATGTCTGTCTTTTTTTCTCAGGTGACAAGTGATAGGAGGTGAGAAAATGGCCTCAAGTAGTGCCAGGGGAGGTTTAGATGGGACATTAGAAAGAATTTCAGAGAGGGTGGTCAAGCATTGCAACAGGCTGCAGGGAAGTGGTGGAGTCCCCATCCCTATTTAAAAGATGTGGTGTTAGGGACATGGTTTAATGATGGGACTCGGTAGGTCAGGTTGATGATTGGACCTGATGATCTTGAAGGTCTTTTCCAACCTAGATGAGTCTGTGGTGTCCCTGCTGGAGGCAGCAGCAAGCAGCATGGTGCATAATGGTTGGCTCTACAGTGAAGAGATGGCCTTCTCCAGCAGCTAAGTGCATTGGAAGGACTCTTTTCAGCTTTTATGCAGATGTCATAACAGAGGCTTAAGAAGAAGAAACTGGGGGAGGGGGGGGAAGCTGCAGATTCTTAGCAAAAAGACAATTTTAAAAATTTGTGAGGGAAAAAAAATGTGCAATGCACCAAAAGCTTGGAGATTAGGATGTTCACATGGGAAACAGGAGATCCCAGTTCATGTCCATGTAGTGCCCGAACCGAGGAGGTGAGCTCACCACTGGGCTACACAGACTCCAGGTTTTACGGGTGGTCACTTCCACAGGTGTGACAGCTCCAACAGGAGACCTCGCACAGTAACAGAGGAAGGTCTATGCTCATTTCTCTACTAGAACAGAAATTCTCTCTTTAAATTCTGTTCCACACATAGGGAAGACTTTGTGCCAGGAGTTTCACCAAAGCATATGCTTCTGCAAAAGAGCTTTAATGAATCAATGTTTTCTGACAAAAAGTAGTTTTTGCCAGAAATCCTGTCCAGCTCCACCCTTCAGTTATCTCTAAAGACCACAGTCCTCCATCTGCAAAACAAGGATAAGAATTTTACCTGCTTTTCATGAAGCAAATTAGGATCTAGGGGTGAACAGTTCACAAAAAAAGGAGTTATCAAAACTGCTTCTTTTGCAAACTGGTCTGACATCTACCACACTAATACTGCACAATAATATTCAACCGGGCCATAATTTTAGCATTAACAGACCAGTGTTTTATTATTTTAAGATATCCATTCATTCCTATGGAACTGGAGCCCAATGATGATGCTAAGAGCTTGGGGAAAAGCTGCGGGTGGAAGGAGAGTGTATTTCTTTCATACGTGCTTTACTTTTTAATAGCTATTGGGCTATCTGTTAAACTGAACAGCAATATTTGGACCACAAATGGTTATTGCAATAACAACAGCATTATAAAACTGATCAGCCCCATCCCTCAGAAACGGGCTGCGTCTCTGTTTGTTTTCTGTTGAGGAGGGAAGTGTCCCCGAGGGTCTCCCTTTGGGAAACCCTGTCTCAGTATGAAACAAGTAAAATGATTTATGTAGACACTGCCAGCTTCTCTCCTTTCTCAGACAGAAAATGGCTTTATCTAGTCAGGTAATGTCACAATAAAGTAGTACAGTAGAAATTTCATCACTGAATGGTCTAAAAGAGACAGATCACCCAGTCTATATTTTCACTGTTTTTAAATAATGTGCTGTGCTCAAATGGCAGCAAGCAGTACAATGAGAGAAAAAAAAAGAACTGAGGCTACACCACAGATTTTAAGCAAAATATTTTCATGAAGGATTGATGATAACATTATCAAAGTTGGATAAACAGGGAGCAGACGGTGCAATGCACTGATCAAATTTAGTGAACCTATTATACTTGCTTTTGGTGAGCTTTTTCAAAACAATTCTTGATTTACCCTCTCTTTAACTGGGGGTGGAGGACAGGCTCTGACAAGGCTGACAACCCCCTGCTAACCATGCTCAGGATGATGCTCACACCTCCACATCACGCCTGCACCTGCACTAACTCTCCTCTTCCTCCCAAATCAGATGGGCCGTGCCCCACTCTGAGTTCACACATGCACAGACGGGCATTGTCAGTGGCTAATTTTTAAAGAAAGGGGAAAATGCAGTGACCTGAAGGCATTTGCAACTTTTTTTTTTTTCTGCTACATTATTTAGGCTTACCACTCTAATCACAGCTGTCCCTAAAGAGATGCTGGTGGTGGGTACCAGCTCTGCCCCAAGTACAGCAGGGCAAGCGATGGTTGTGCTTCGCTGTGGCTTACAAATGGGGTTAGCACAGCCGGTGTGAACACAGGCAAAAGCTGTGTTTCATGTACCCCCTTCACATTTCTGTTCTCATTTAAAATTAAAAATGGTGTGTGGGTGTGTTAGGAAATGCCACAGGACGTTTCTTAGGGAAATTTGGGATAAAAATTAGGTGGATTGGGAGGATGCTTTGATTCTCTAACTCAGAACGATCAACTGTGTCATGCACCACTTGCATCTAGCCTGACACAACTCTGCCAGCTGTGTGACTAAATACAAGACTACTATGTCATTCTGATGTTTTGTTTTTTAGATCCCTGAATACAATGCCTTAAAAAACAACCAACAACTACATAAGGTACATGATGCTACTGGCACATTTGTGTCCAGAAGCTCCAGTCATGGTTTCAGCAATAACAAGGTTTTTCAGTCTACAAAAAGCCTCAGTACAGTGTTTTGCCTTTTTTTTTTTTTTACTCCATTTCAAGAAAATGAACACCAAGTATTATGCAGTTAACTTGAGCCACTTTTGCTCTGTCAAGAAAGGACCAATTAGTGTCTCAGAAAAAAAGTTCCTTCAGAAAAAATAAAAATAAAAAAAATCCCGTCTTTTCTTCCAGATCATATTGGTACCTCTATACCACATTGTCAGTGTCAAAGAGGGATGGGAACACAGGAATTGGTGATGGGATTTAGTAAACTAAGAGAAAAAGGTGTGTCACCACCTGCAGAGATTTTTACTTATTTTCAAAGTAGTGAGTGTTTACAAGCTCCCTTCCCACAAAAGTAAAAGCAGATCTAAAACAAAACTATGTAAGTCACTACTGTCTCAACTGATTTAGGATGCTGTTGTTGCTGGTGTTATCTTTGCTTCTCGACATTCATGAATAAATTCCTTCATCTTAAACCTTATAAACATATAAGTTCATGAAAGAACCTACATGACTCCTTTTATTTTTAGGAGATTGAATAAAATATTTATGTCCCTCTGTGTCCCAAATATCAATTACTTCCTTCACTGAAAAAGTACATTTGCAATAGGATTAAAAATTTACCCTAGTACAAAACAATATACAATTAACTCATACATTTCCAGCTGTCTTTGTTAGACATACACTTTATACATCCACATCCATCCCTTTTGAACCATGCATACTGTCAATACCTCTTCTCAAATTTGACAGGTAAGTCAAAAATACAGCTATTATCAGACAACACTTCTGCATAATCTCATGACAGCTACAAGTACACACAGCAGTTACCACTGGGAGAAGTCAGCATTTACTAGTGGGTGTCAGATAGCAACCTAGTTTTCCTAGATTATAAAATTCCTAAATTAAGTTGGCCTCAGAATTAATTTTTAGAGAAATTTAGACAAATGCAGATTCTGATCATTTTGAAGATAACCTACAAATTTTACTTTTAACCTTTTAAATAGATTTATATACAATCATATTTGCAACTATTTCTTTCTTTCTCAGGCCAACTTCCCCCTCCCCCAAAAAATAGCAAAAAGAACCATAAAATATTATTGCAATAACGCTTTTACATTTTTCTCTTCTTCTGTAACAGAGAACATGAAATCCAATAGCAACCTTTGTTTTCATCACTGTCTTCCACAGGGAGGATTTTAAGTTTTATTTAGAATTAAGTAACAGTTTTCAAATACATAAATACATTTTTCTGATTAGTCTTTCACATAACCATGATAATCAGTGGCATCCAACCAGGAAATCAATGCTCAAAACAGAAAGGGCAACATAAAGGTGTTTGGTTTTGTTTTTGTTGTTTTTAAACTCCACATTATTCTCAAGACTTGTTTATTTTTAGAAAATCTCCTGAATCTCTCTAAAAATTAACTCTAGTGATATGTTAGCATTCAGACCACAGGAGCAGAGAAAGACTGTGAAAACAATATGTAAGTTTTGAAGCCAAATGCTATTTGTGAATACTAGATCCTATAGCAGATTACAAGTAACCAAAATTTGCTAGTACTGAAAGTTAAGGGGTGTTTTGCAACTTTTTTTTTTTTAATGAAATAGCTATGATACAATCAACCATAAATTGATCATTGTTAAATTGTCATAAACTATTGTAGATTTTCCTCCAATATGGAAAAAAATCTATACTGACAGAAATTACCTTTATACCTGTGAGAAAAGCTACCCTACTGCATTAATAACAGAGATACTGAAAGACCTACATATTTTGTATTCAAAAACACCTCCAAGTTGACAAAAGTAAAGGTTCTCAGGTACTTAGTGATATGACCACGTAAAAGTGGTGCCTTCAGGAAACCATCCATATTTCTTCTGTTGGTTCTGCTGCTCGCTCAGATTTCATTTTTGCAATTAGTAAGCACTCAGATCAACCTAACAGGAAGCACATGGTTCTCACACAGAGGGAATCGGAAAGAATGAGGGGAAAGGTGGAAATATACTTCACAGAACGTAATTCTCCCCGGATCTGCCTACCTGCATTTCTGTAACCATGCATATAAACAATTTGTCTCATTTCGCGGTTGTGGACCTGAAGTGGCCCATTTCCAAGATGAGAAGGGAATTGCCCAACCTGTGGTAGACTCTGCTCTGCAATGGAGAAAATTAGCTTAAAAACTTGTGTGGATCAGGAAGAAGGCTCACAGTATCATGACTTTATTGATAGCTGAACTCCTACTGAAGCCAGGCAGGAGTAAAATTCCTTCTGAAGTCCCTGTGTGAGGCTGATCATGTGCTTCTTATTTTCACATTTGGGAGATCTCAGGCTTGTCCCCATTTCCCTATTTCTGGCTTCCTACAGCCTCTGCTAATACAAAATAGAAAGACTTTCCATCTGGATGGGTCTTCTGACAAGCAATAACAACATATGACTCAGTGATTTCCAGCAGGAGTCCAGAAGAATGCACAGTGGAAAAATGTATCTCAGAATTCATAATTTTCGAACTTTTTTTCATTCTCATTCTATGAAAAATTCATTTATGCTATTAAAAACTGTGGTGGCGGAAACCCAAAAATCCAAGCCAATTTCATAATCGAAGGCAATTAAGTTGATTGCTAAATGATAAATACCACATCTTTTCTTAATGGGGATACTGTTCTTGAGTAAGCAAACTGTTTCTCTGTTCATGAATTTAAAAGAATGCATCAAAAATCTTTCTCACAAAAGTTCAATGGAAAGCAAACATTTTACTACGGAGTAGTTCTTGAAAATCTTAACCATTTAAATAGCTTATATACTAATAATGAGAGCAGAAAAAGCAACCTGACTCTTCTTATGCAAAAATATTGATCGTTATTATCTGCTAGGAATAGAAAAACTACCTTTATAATTCCTGATCTGTATTTTTGCTTTCAACGTGTCTATTCATTTCCAGGATTGAACACCTTCCTTGGGAATCTGGAGCTTGATTTGAGAATTGAATAAGAATCACTACAAAAAAGACATTTATTGCTCTACATATAGCTAAATGACAAAGTTTATTTCTCAAATAGGACAAGAAAAAAAATAAAGAACAGAAGCAGATTGATTTATTCCTTTGGTCCAGGCTACGTGCACTATATAGGTTAACACTGATCCTTTATTCCAAAAAAACAGAACAAAAAAGTAACACAAGTGAAAATTCATTTCACCATTCATATGCAACAAAGAATTTTACTGCTAGACAAACTTTAAAATGCCTTTAAGTAAGAGAAAAATATATGGTTAAACTCGCAATAGAAATCAGCTTTGAAAGTAAAGTCAGGTAAGAGTCTGGGGCTATAATTATAATTTCAAGATTAAGAATATTTCTGCAGCAGTAAAGTCATGAGTGACAAAATGCTATCCTTAATATGGTATGATAATCAGAATCTAAATGTAATTCTTACATTCTGTAAACTATATACGTTAAAGATAAAATTTAGGAAATGTAAAAAAATAAATAATAGGAAGAAGAACCCCCACCCTCCCACACCCCCCATGCACCCCTTTTAGGACTCCATGATTAAAAAAAGTCACATGGGTCACAGTACACTCATACAAACTGTACTGGACACATGTCAGATCCCCTCTGCTAAATCAGGCAGCAAAATGAAACCAGGTATTAAAGCTGAAGCAGGAGTCCCTCACAGTCATGATTCTCATGATCCAAAAGTAACTGATATTATTTAACAACAAATACAAAACTGAAAGGACATGAAATGATGTTATCAAAAGATATTAACTGAAGAAAAATTTGAATTGCTTGGATTACATGGTATTTCTCGTTTCTCAGTATTCTTTGTTTTAAAATGCACCAGCAATTTTCTTTTCTGGGGTTAGCAAACCTCCATGTGTGGTATTTGAATAACACACAGAAGTGAACCCTGAATGTAATCAGAATCTTTGGATACATTAAGGAAATTAACAGCAATACTAAAATAATTTTTTTTTAAAAAAAGTAAATTTTCACAGCAAGCTGCTCCTCCCTTCCACTCTCTTAAAACTGGCCAGGCTAATATTTGACTAAAGATAACACAGAATTAAAAGAAATAAAATATGTTTACCATGGGAAAAGCTAATCTTTTTGATGCTTCGTGGTGAAAGAGGCAGAAACAGCTCTTCAAACTATGCCTTAGAAAGATTAAATATTTTGGAAAGCTATAAATATGGAATAGATGTGTGTAAAGTAGAGAACAGTGCAAACTACAGTAGTCACCATTAGAAAGGCTATAATGTGCAGAAATTTTGGTAATTAGGCATGACAGAATAGTAGGAATGTACTCCAGCTCAGGAGACCAGAGTCAATGTGACATGATGCAACCATTTTTCTTACCAAGCAATCTTAAGATGTTCTGCAGGAAATGCTGGCTTGTTTGCTAACAAATGGGAACTGGGTGCTCGAGGTGATATTTCACCCAAACTTGATTTTTATAGGGTGCTCATGACTCGTGTAGGTAGCACCTCTAAAAAAGTGTTCAAAACGGGCATTTTAAGTGGAAGGTACCACCAGAATTGTAGAAGTGACCCAAGGCCTGTCCCTCTCTTTGCTTCCTTAGTCATCTGCCTGCAGGGCAACAGAGGAAAATCAGCACCTTCAGCAATTCTGCTCACAGCTCAGTCTCCGAGATCACCCATGCCAGAGACAGGCTATGGTTGTATTTACGATAACCAGCGACAATCCCTTCCAAGCTGCAGTTCCCTCACAGGCTTCTGTTTGAGCATATACTAGGTTAAACTCTTTGGGAATCTCTTAAAGACATGTACACTGCAGGATAATAATTAAAAAAGGATTTAATGTGGCTGCCTGATATGACTCAGCAGTCAAATATTTTCATTCAGAGATATTTAGCATTAAAATTCAAATAGATGCAGGTGTCATTAGCTATTTATGAGGGAAAGATTCTCAATTAAGTATTCTTGATTTGTTAACAATTCAAGCTACAATGGAGCTTTTATTTCCTTTTAATTGTAAGCAAACAGTATTATTAGTTCTCAAGGCAGACAAAACAGCAGTATTATCACTATTCATTTACCCTTATTGCTAAAAAGTACAAAAAAAAAGAAAGCAACAGAACCACCCAACCTCACTCTCTTCCTCCACCTCTCAAGATATCCTTTCTAATCCTGTAAAAGCATCTGTCTTTGATTTCAAGTGAAGTACCTGCTGTGCAGGATGCAATGCCGATCCAATTTATGTGCAACAAAACCAAATGGGTTGAAATGAACTCTACATTTTGAAGATGTTTTTGTTTAATCATTACCGTCACTTCTCTTTAATGAATGCATTAATCAAGCAAAACTTCAAGCAAAAACGGAAAGGCTCATCTCAAGAAATGAAAAAAACAAAAAACCTTCCTATCTTCACAATATCTGCTACTGTCAAACACTGTTACACTTTCCTTTGGCAGAACTTCAAATGCATATTACTGTAGGTTGTTTGGAGATGTTAAGTATAAGCAGCAGCTCCCTCCAGAAAGAAGCGGAGGAAACAAGTAAGCTGCCTCATAGTCCTAAACTCTGCTTCTGAATTGATTTATAGCCAAATACACACGTTGGGTAGCCCTGAAATTTCCTGGCTATCCCCTCAAATGTTCTACTATGCCATTTTATTTTAAAGAAATAGTGAGAATGGTCAACATTGCATTGCCAGTGACGTGTAAAAAACACGTACATAAAATTTATTCTGCCCTTAGAAACCATTTCTTTCAAAACCTGGTATCAGTAGGAACAATATCCAGAAGATTTCCATCAGACAACAAAAGGTGCAGGACTGACCTAAAGAGGAACTTGGTTTTAGGAATTCAGGTAGGTATATAAATGCATATTTCTAACAAATTCAGTCATGCCTATCATTTACTTTATGATGTTTGTCCAAATATTTGAAGCAGGGATTGAAGATGAATTTGCATGGGAGAATATCGGCAGAAATAGAAGAGAAGATGGGAGAACAACACAACTTTTTCAGTCTGGCATTCCCACCATCTTCATTACTCAAGCAGAATTAAGATCTGTTGAAATTTGACCATCACGATACACTGGCAGAAGCCAACTGCCATTTCACAAATGAAGTGGACATAATTTAGTGCAACTTGCTCAGATGACATGCATTTCATATAAATGCTTTTTCTTTAAAAGAACTTTACTCATTATTTAAATGAGTAAATCACAATCTTTTGTCAATATGTTTTAAATCCATTACATTTCTCTTGCTTCATTTGGCATTTTATTTTGGCAAATATTTAAGGCATCTTACTGGTCACTGCCACCTAGGTACCATATGCAAATCTAGGAAAAAGTTGTTGAGAGCTGTACCAAAAGTTACAATGCTCCTTCACAAGGGTTTATTACAGAGCTAGATCCTTTCCAGGAGGAATTACCCAAAAGTACTCCATTAAAGGACCAAAAAAAATTTAAAAGACATTTTATGATTCAGCCAGTGGCCTCTACGATAATTTCTCCCATAGCTTCCACAAATTTTATCTTAACATAAAAACAAGAAACTGCACAGGAGTAATCAGATTTTATTTAAATTAGTTTGTAGTTTGAAAACAATAACAAAAAACAGCGCTTCCAGAATCAGATGGGCTAAGAGGATTATAGTAATATTATGTAAAATTATCTTCTTTTTTCTAATGAAAAAATGAATGAAATTAGATTTTCATGTGTTCTCTAAAATTGGGGGGGTGGTGGTGGTGATATTCTTTTTTCATATATCTGAACAAAACTAGGTAGCATCAAAGTTGGCTACACCGATGCACAGCAGATAGACATTTTGTTGTTCTGATGCTACTAACTAGAAGATTAGTAGCTCCAGAAATGGCACTAAGTGACTGAATATGATCACCACCACATTCAGAAGAGGGAATGAGACAGTTCCTCTGTCTCATTACAGACTACAGGATGAACCAGTGTATGCATGAATTTCGCATGAGGTAAATTGAAAAAGCTCCATAAAAAGTTTGAGTAATTACTTCTCATCAAAACTTTTTTTTTTTGAAAAATACCTATCCCCTCTAGCAATAATATATTTACTCATTATTCCAGTGTTATGCATTCAGGATGATAGCTAATATTTCCCTTACTTTCTCCCAAATTCTCCATTTGAAATGCAATTAAAAGATATTCCCGCTTTCTTCTGAGAAAAGACCCAATTTCCTGATTTCAGTTGTTGATAGATGTGAAACAACATCACATGGGGGGGAGGAAGACAAGAGAAAGAAGTCATCCCAACCTTCTGTCAGGCACTTTACAGCATAATGAGCTATGATGAAAAACAAGTCAAACGCTGAGAAAACAAGAAGGCTTGGAAATCTGATCTTGCTGACAGGATCCAGAGTAATTAATTTTAACCCATGTGACCACTGGATGTCCCCACTGTTCCTCAAATGCAGTAGAGGCATCATCTAGCTGGCAGATAGAAAAAAAAACAGCAGATTTGACAGAGTGGGGAACGTGCAAGGACACGGGTAGTGATGATTCCCACCGTAGCCCAATCCCCAACGTGCACAGACACAAACACACACCTGTGTGTACAGGAGCAAACTGGAGAGCAGGGGAACAGCCAACCACAGGCACCAAAAGAGAAACACTCTTTGAATACAGTTTCTACCAAGTTCGCTTGACATCTGCTGCATGCTTAATAATGCAGTGAGGAGCAAGGCTGGGTGACAGATCCTCGGAGGGAGACGGGAAAGTAGAATTGCTTCTGATGAGATGTACAGAAAGCCTGGATTGGAGCAGGGTGTGCAACGGGGCAAATAGAAAAGACCCTTGTGCCATAACAGGTGAGAGGACAGGCAAGCAGGAACAGAGATGTCAGCACAAGAACCCTGAGAAGCTGCCAGTCAAAAGCATCCAAAGGAACCAAAATAACAAGAGAATATCTGTAATGCCATGGGTTGCTCTTGATATCAAAGGTTTGAGGGCACTAGTGGGATGAAAGCTGAACAAGGCAAGGGAAGACAAAACAAATACTCTAGGAAGTCTACTTCATGTGAGAGATTTAGGTTCACATGAAGGTGTAGGAAGCTGAGGTGTTAGCATCAACTCATCTTTATTTATTCTGTCATATGACAAAAGGTCAGACCCAATTCTGCCATCGAAAAAGAAGTGCCTTGCTTACTACAACAAAAAGAATGAGATCAAGCTTTCTTGGAAGGAATTCCCTACTAATAGATTTAAAAGCAAATTTCAAATCACTCGTGCATTTTTTTTTTGCAGACTTCAAAAGCTCAAGCTCTGACAGCATGTGACTTATTTCATGTCTGCAGTGAGAGGCTACACCAGGAGAAGCCCCAGGCCCCTCCTCTGTCCCCAGCTCTTTTTGTTAGCTGATGTTAGGCATCGAAGTACCAAGCCATGGGAAGGGTTATCCATACAAAAATTGTCCATACGAAGCAATATTTGAGGAGTAAAGGTAAGTGATCTGTGCACTTACTGCCTCTTCTTCATCCTTTTTGCACTTCCTACCACTTTCAGAAGTCTGATCAGTGACAGCTGGGCCATCACTGACTTCAAAACTTTCAAGGCATAGAAACCTGCAAGAGCACAGGTAGCTTGCAGAGAGATACTGAAACCAAACTGCAAACAAGTATCTTAAATAACACATTTCACTAGAACACGGTAAACTAGCAATTTGTATGATGTTTAATTCATATTAGTATCAAGATTAGTTACATAAACTGCCAGGATGACCAGAAACACAGAACTCAGGATGACTCCTTCAGCCTGAGTGCCTGGCAGGGCATTACCAGAAGGGTGCCATGTTCTCCTCCATGTATTTCCCTCACATGCTGTTAGAACACAGGTCTGACACTATAGCTATTGTTTTGTTCATGTTTCAGACGTTCACAAAACTGAAACGCACTGAAAATGCTTAAAGGCTTTTTTTTTTTTTTTAGAAGGGGGAAAGCCCTGAGGGAGGGAAGTGCATGAATATATTTGAATAATAAATAAATTTGAAAATTTCATGGTTTGCAATTAAATTAATTAGGTAGTCTGAATTACTGGCCAGTGATTCAAAGCATACTTCTAGCTTGTTCTACTTGGTTTGAAGTGATGTATATATAAATAAGCCAAAAAACTTATATAGCTTTTGTTCTCTCCTTTGGATCTCATCTGTACTTTCAGATCAGCAACTGACCATAACACGTATGCTTCATATGAAAAACAAAATGGCTCAAGTTATTTGCTGAGATTTAACAATAATAATAAAAAAATGATACCTGTTAGGCTGACTTGTAGTCAATACTCTCTTCTGAAACATGTTGTCTGACAGAGAGAATTCATTGTGTATGTTTCAGCATTCCAAAAATAAGAGTTACTATCATGACTCTTCATCCAAAGATCTGAGATTGCTTAAAAATGTCAGGGATGCTTTATGACAGCTGTTCATATTCTGAGCAGTTTCTTTATAGCTTTTGGCTCTAAAGGAGCATAAGTAACGTATCTAATCCCAAGACCTGATTAGTTTCCCAGTCTTAAAATGGAGACTGCACACTCATTTTCAGGCTGTCTGCTGGAAAGTTAACTGGCACCTCCTCTACTCTCAAGGAGTTAGATTTCTATTTAAACCCAAGCTCAAGTCAAGTAAGCATGCTTTGCACTCTCCAGCATTCAGCTTTTCTGTTCTTAATCAGGTGCTACAATTAGAAGGTAAATATCATTAAGGCCTGTGCAAGTTTAGAAAAGGAAAAAATATCAAAGACTCGAAGTCCATTGAATCAAATACTTTGGGGCCCAAAAGTTCACGATCCTCTGAAGAGCCCAGAGAAGGAGTTATATATTAGTCTTATGACTGTGATATTAATAGTCTTCAGAACCTCCCTGATTCCTGAAATTTTAATACTATCATTGCTTAAACATTGTAAGGCACACTCGAGTAATTTATATGAAACCCTTAATCATTAGAGATACAAATAAGCTCAGAGAAATTATATTTATGACAATGAAACTAAGAACCGAGCCATTGCTAGGTTTCTTCGCAGTACCTCCACAAAAAATGTCTTGCCCCATACAAGTTAGAAGACAATGAATGCAGTAGTATTAGAAGATGTCAACAAAAGAAGAAAAAAGACTTAGGCCATGTTTGCTCAAATGCTGTGGCATTTGTTCCCTACCTACTGTTAATTTAGCAGGGAAAAATTTGTCCCAGAGTTGCTAGAGCTAAACTCTGATTAAAGCAGTTTTAGCTAATCTTACATACTAGAAAATGCGTACATGAAATCGCAGTGTAGTACAGCCAGCAGCACTTGTAATGCCCTGATAGAGCCCTGTAAGCATGATAAACTAGAACAAGACTACACAGCAAAACCCTCTTGCACTAGTCTCACAAATTCAGTTTTAATTTTTATAAACAGATTGCTTCTTGGGTTGTTATTATTAGTGTGAGCTGGACAGCTTGAATTATTTAGAGATTTCCCTGTGCATTTCTAATTACAGAAAAGAGGTTCACTCACTGACACACTTGTCCGTCTTGTTCTTTCCTGTCTTTCAGGCATGGCTGATTGCAGTTAAATAGACAGACCAGCACAAACTGCATAAGAAACACAACTCTGTCAAAAAAGGACTGAAGTGTTACCATTAATTATTCTGGACCATGTGCTCATTTACAACAGATCTAACATGAGAAATATTCTCAGAGGTGTCAAACAGCCTCAGTTTCATAGGTGCATGGGGTAGCACTGACTAAATGTTTGAGTGACTGGTAGGATGTGACCTGCCAGAGATCCTTGAAGCTTGGGGATTTCATGTGCAATTTGTGTTTGAGCATTCAATAGATAATTTAAACTGGGACACTCTCTCCAAGCATTTCTGAAGGATCTACATGCCTGAGCTTGTTTCAGAACTGCACTAATATCTCAAAAAAATTATGAGTATCTGCACAAGCGATTATTTAAAACTCACTGCATCTTAAAAAGGCTTGATGAAAGTGAAAATTGTTTTCTGAAGAATGTTGAAATGTGGGCATAACAACTGACTGCACTGACTCACTGACTGCATAGGAAGACAGCTTGAACAAGCTAACTGGGAGAAAGAACCAAAGCAAAGTCACCGTGATGTAGTTGACTATATTTACAACAGGAACTGCTGTAAATACTGAGCAGAGAACAGTTCACCTAAGCTATTAATCAGATGAACAAACTTTGTAAAGACAATAATCAGTCACAGAATCACAGACTGGTTTGGGTTGGAAGGGACCTTAAAAATCAAGGGACCTAGTTCCAATCCCCTTGCCATGGGCAGGGACACCTCCACCAGACGAGGTTGCCCAAAACCCCATCCAGCCTGGCCTTGAACACCTCCAGGGATAGGGCATCCACAGCTTCTCTGAGCAACTTGTGCCAGTGCCTCACCACCCTCTGAGTAAAGAATTTTCTCCTAACTGATAATTTACACTGGAACTAGAGGAAAAAGTTAAAATAAAAAAAAAAAGGTTGGATCTATTAAGATATACCCTACAACTATTCCAGGCAACAGTACAAAACTATCCTTTTTAAGTTCATGTAGAAGAAATAAATATTTTGTGTTCCCTCACTGCAACGGTATTTACTCTTAAAAATAATAAAATCTGTGTGTTGTAACCTTCATTCACTCTCACATACTCTGATAAAAATGAATCTCCTATTCCAAACAGCACAGAAAGCTCTTCCATAATGAAGCAACATCATTTGTGAATCTGTAATAATCCCCTTCTTCCCCTGTTAGTACAGTATGCTGCTGTTGCTGAAGGTATTTGCTTATTTTTGCAAAACCTGCATAATTTGTGTATTTGGATCTCTGCAGTGAAGTGTCTCCCTAAAGTGATGAATGTTCCCTTACCTCTTTTTCACAGAATATACATGCAGGACTTCATGGTGTTTAAGGTTTTATACAGTAAACCCAACATTAAAGTTTAAAGAGTTGAAGCTTAAAAAGAGTTTCCATTAAGTGACAACTCTTTATAAACAGTGACAAAGCTTGTTGAAGGGGTTATCATCTGTCAGCAAGTTATTAAATTATCTCAGGTTTCTACATTTAACTGATATACTGAACATTTTAAAAGGAACAATTTTAAGACAACAGGAAAACACCACGAGCCAATGTAAAGAAATTCAGAATTGCAGGTAATAGTGGATTAGCTTTCAAGCAGCACCCTCTGGCAACCTTTGTTGTACTATTCAAGATTTGCTTTGAATTTATGATTTCATTTGATATCAAAGGTTTCTTCTTTCTGCCAGCCAGCTAAATAGACAGTATCTTCATATTGCATTCATTGACCATCTGAAAAGCAAACCTGAGAGAACTTTCTGTGCTTTTTAATTTTATTTTTTCCAGACTAAAGTGCACCTATAACCACCATCCCCAACCTTAGAGATCTTGCTTCTGAAATTCACATGACATGACAATGAAAGCATTCAGGATCTGTTTTCAAAAGATGCTTTTTCCACAAGCTATAAAAGCAGGTAGGACAAATGTTGACTGCTTAGTGTTTTTTTCTTTGTTTCCTGGTCACTGCTTTTTTGTTTGTTTCAGATTTCAAAACATTTCTTCTTCTGAGTTGAACAAAGGAAAAATAATTTTATTTTCATTAAATAAAAAAGAGTAGTCTCAGAACAATACACACCCACATTTGATCTCCATCCAACTGCTGGGTATAAGACTCAGTTTCCAACCACTGTTCTAAGCTAAACTGTACCAAATGTGGCAGAGCAAGAACTCTAACAGGAGTTTCAGGACTAACAGGAAAGGATGCTAGTTCCCAAGCTGTAAAGTTAATAACTGAAATACTTTATAGAGATGTGTTCTTCCCTCAGAAGGGTATTAGATGGTTGAACTGAACATATATTGGCTCTACACAAAAATCCTGGTGTTTGGAAAGAGGGTAAACTACTCTCGAGTCAAACTATAGGTATACTTACTCTTTTTTGTTTTAACCTCCAAAAAAAGGATTATTTTAAGAATTTTTTGCACTTAAGAACATTTTAGTCACTTTAAAAACATTTTTGCTTTTCTTTTTGAGAGCATGCACACCCCCAAAAAAAACATAGCTTGTCTTTACAATTTGTTTCTCTTTGTGTGCATTCCCCAGCACTCTGCAGAGATGAAGCATCCCCAAAACACAGAAGGACCATTATCAGATAAATTCCTTTTAGTTCAGCTCCCACTATTTATAAGAACTGATTAACTAACTTTTTTAAAGCCAACACCAGTACTGGTAGACTGCATAAGGTTCAGATGTCAACTTTCTCTGAATTGAGAAAATCTATACTTAGAGTTAGAAAGACCAAAACTAGAATAATTTGAAGTACTAAACCAATAAAATATTACTTCTCTGGTAAGACTTCATAGAGACCAAGTAGGAATAAGCAAGCAAGAGGTAATTTTTACTCTATTAAGAATAGAGATGTGGTGAGGAAACTTGAGGACCTATTTTTATTTTTAAAGATTAAATACAAGCAGTCTTTCAAAACACCCTCTGGAAGTTACGTTTGTTCCCACCAAGGTACACCTAGTATATGTTGAAGCAAACAGACACCAAGCTGAAGCCTAAAAGACTTAGTTCTGCTCTGCAGCTCTGCTGTAGGGACATGAGGAAGGCTGCATCTTTCCAACTCTGATTTCCCACAGATGCTGAACAAGACTGATTTTTGTATCAGGTGGGTTGTGCACCACTTTGTGCTGAAACTGGCAGAAAGTGAGCAATTCTAGAGAAGTTACGCAACCTTTCCAGATGCAATATTAGCTCCATCTAAAAGAAGGGAAAAGAAATCCAGCACAGACACAGAGCTCAATTTAATGCTGTAAAATTATTTGCAAGTTATTTTAATCAGACACGGAGTTCTTTACAAAAAAAAAGTTCCAAATGTTATTCTTCCTTTCACAGACAGGGAACCCAACTCAGATTAAATAATTTGCACAAGGATGCTTGTGAAGTCTATGTAATGTCTG
Organism: Cygnus olor; assembly: GCF_009769625.2. Lineage (NCBI taxonomy): Eukaryota > Metazoa > Chordata > Aves > Anseriformes > Anatidae > Cygnus > Cygnus olor. Next base: position 67,752,285 of record NC_049169.1, read on the forward strand.
ATCTGGGTTCTATCTTCTGACTAATACTGCTGAGTCTTAACAGCTCCCTCTTTCCTCTGCAAAGCTGCAGGCTTCAGCAAACAAAGCATTCCTTATAGCTAATTGGTATTACATGGAAACTCAACTGCTCTTATTTACAAAACTACAGATTTATGTCAAGCAAAGCCAATTATGCTTAATGTTTAAACTATTGCAGGTGCTCAATGACATTGTTGCTAGGCAGTAGAAGTGAAATTGCTCTTTTAATGCATCTTGTTCCAACTGGGAGCATGTGTTTTATCATCAATGCAAACTTAACAGATGGAGATCTTAATCTTCACCAGAAAGCTTTCTTCACCCTCCTGTACTCGAAATGGTGTCCCATGCATTTAGACTTAACTGGGGTGCTCAGTGAACTGTCTGGGACAATTTTTTTTTTCTTTTGTGCGTACATGAATACAGAATAAAACACACATTTAACCCTTAAAAAAGCAGCACTGCCAGTAATCAGCAACACAAATGGGTATTCAATATTAGTAATGACCTCCTCTGAGCACAGCACCCACTGGAATAGTTATAACCAGAGATGGTAGACAGAGGCAGCTTCTTTCAAGGTCAAGGCTACAGAGTCCTTTATACTAATTTGTGTGTTGAGGCAAGATTGGGAAAACTTAGGTAGTACTCAAACTACAAAACTGAACTGGGATATTTCTGTTCACTCACAGCCTGTGAACCTCCCTTCAGAGGTAACTTCTTCCACACTATTTCAAAACTACAGTCCTTGATAAGGATTAAAACACATATCTGCCTTTACTTTGTACAATTCAACATTAACAGGTTATCTCAAGCACAGACAATGAAATCTGAATGTTTTTCTCTCATGAAAATTGTCAAAACTGTCACAGATCAATAAAATACTGAATAAAAGGCTATTTTAACATTTTGCAGGTGTTTATTACATTATTTCATATGCATATACACCACCTTATTTATTCTCTCCTCCTGCGGTGTTTTTTTTTTTCCTCTAATGTATTAACCCAGATGTAAAAAGCAGCTTCTTTCAAAGTCAAGACTGAATCTACAGATTCCTTTACATTAATTTTACTGTGTGCTGCGACAAGATTTATAAAATTTAGGCAATGCTCTGAAAGTACAAAGAATTCCATTAGGTTTGTATGCAGTGCCAAATGCTCCAGTTCAAGAAGCATCCCTGTCTGTTGGGGTATAACTGCTAAATTGCTCTGTCATAACAGCGAGCATGATTGATAGACTTTTTCATACTTCTTCCTCTGCACCACCAGCTGAAATCAGTCAATATCCAGCAATCAGTAGCCCTCTACATCCACCCAAAAGGCCAAATACTTAACTAAATCTGATAGAAAGTCTTCCTCCAGTCCACATGAAAAAGGTAGTTTTCAGTTATCAAATATTCATCCCAAAGCCCATTCTAATCCATACAACTCAAATACACCTTTATGAAGGCTGCCCTTTCTGCTTCTTTCTCCATTGCTGAAAGCTTTTTTGCATGACTGTGTGCTAGGGAGGTCCTTCTTTACAGGGAGTTAGCTAATACTCTTTTTTTTTTTTTTTTTTTAGAATTACAGATCTTCAGACAATTAAACTATAATATTTTATATTCTGTGCTGTGATCTGTTTTCAGATTTTGATTTCTGAGAAAAAGCAGTCTTAGGCTGAATGGCCTCGAACTACCTAAGCATGATCAGAAGAAATGCAGATATTCAGAATGTGGAACTGAACTCAGGATCACCAGAACCACAGGTTTCTACAAGTTGATCTTATCACCACAGAAGCTAAGTAAGTTCTGCCTCCACTGATTAGTTGGACAGAAACCATTAAGCTAACACATTAAGAAGGCCATGCCCACACCCCTAACATGCAGATTTTACACTTAATCTTAACGTTCAAGAGCAGATGAGCACAAAAACTGAATTTCACAGACCAGGTCCCAGAGACCTAAAAAGATTATCTTCTGTTTTGGAAAGCTCTCTCTCCTCAGAGAAACCTGATCAAAACAATGACAAAGTGGAGTAGTCCAACTAAGAGTCATGGCTTTATAATATTAAATGCTAAGTTAATTAATGAGAATGTGTGAAATGTATTTTTCACCAACTAGGAACCTGACTTGATGACCCAGGAAATCCTTCTGCTGTCATGTGTCAAAAGGAGACATGACCAAGTTTTAGAGTTTAATTCTGTATTGAGTTGCATTAAAAAAAAAAACACACCTTTTTGCTGAATTTGCATAGTATGGATTTAGGATTCTCATCCTATGCCATTCAAAAATGTGAGTCAGATTCCATTTCACACAGCTGACCAGAGAAAAATATAAAACTCAGAAAAAAACTTATTCAGCCTGTTTATCTTAGACCCAACAGTATTTGTACCTGCAGCTTTCTTACCAAACATTTTTCCTAGGAAGTTCAAAGACTGTAAAGGGGAGAAGTACTAACCAGTGATATGCCAGCCTCACTCTCCAGGGACAAAGGGACATGCAGGTCATTTGAGAGCATACCCACATGCGCTCAGCACAGCTGTGTGGCAGCTAAAAGCCTGAGAAAGAACCTTCTTTGCCAGAGGCAAGTACACCAAACAAGTCTCCAATAATAATTTCAACCTCTGTCTTAAAAGCAAGTTAGTTTTCTTGTTCTTCTGTTCTTGATGTAAATGGTTATTTTTGTGTTTTTTAAAAAAATAGTATCATTAAGTATTAAAAGCATCTCCAGACCAATTTTACAAACTGGTTCAGATCTTAGATTTTATCCATTTGTTACATAGTTCTCCTCCTGTTGTGTACAACCATAAAATGCATTGACAGGGACCACATACCTCTCTCCAGCAAACTACATTCAGCATCTCTACAGCTTTTCTCTGCCCAGTCAGAGATCAAGCCAAGGATTCAGGAGTTTCCCACTTTATCTTTACAGCAAGAAGCTTGGAGTGTCTGTGGCTTAAAGGTGGGTTTATTGCAATGCAAATACCATTTAGAAAACTACATGCTACAAGCAAATAACTGCCAGGTAGGATGTACAGATTTACTCATATATGAAAATTAGCCTACTTCCCCAGTTTCTACTCTCCTTGGAGGCTAGGTCCTTTAGCCTTACTGTCCTTGTTGGCCAAGCTGTGAATGGTTCCCTGGGTTGTGCAAACTCCAGGGTCTCTTCTAGGACCCCTGGAGTCTCCTCCTCTTCTACGCTGAAAGCTTGACTTCAACCAGAGCACCACTCCCCACCCACTGCCCACAGTTTGTGTGCCAGCCCAACTTATGCAGACACTTCTGGGGAAAGAGACTGTCTCTTGCTAGCAGGACAGGAGTCAGGACAAGGGAAGTAGGCAGCCTTTCTGCCTTTCTCCCCCCACCCCTGCCAACACTCCTTACAGAGCAAACAATGAGTTATAAGTTCAGCTCTGTTATCAAGTCAGAGTCCCACATTGGTCAGAATGCACATCTGCTTGCTTCTTTCATCTCCACCAGTGTATCTCAAGATCACATTCTTATTTACCACAAAGAAAGATATTTAACAAGTTCCACAAAAAAAATTTGCTTCCAGATGGGTGCCTCCCCTTTCTACAGTATCTGTTGCCACCTTCTGCTGACCCTCATCTCCACTGTCATAAGTTATTTCCCTTGAGACATATGTCAAAAGCATTGCTGAAATCAAGGCAGATCATTTCTACTACGTTTTGTTTAGAAAATGAATTCTCATTACATGCAGACATTAAGGTAGCCTGGAAAAATGTACATTTGATACATCTGTGTTGCATTTTATTCAATTTTCCTTTTATCTCATGACTTTAAATATTCTTTTAAAATTTTACAAAACCTTAAATACTAGTGAGATCAAACTAACAGCTCTGAGGCTGTCCTGACTGCCTTCCTTACTACTTCTTAGATGTAGTTACTACATTTTTCTTCCCCCCACTCCAACTCCCATCCTATAGTTGCAGCATGGTTAACAATAGAGAGTTGATTTCCTTCATCAGGTCTTTCATGAGTTTCAGCTCAAACTACTCTTTGGGTCACTTCAGCAAGTTGTATGCTTTCAGTGTAGTTTCTTCTGTGGTAGAGCGTTCCTCATATCTAGCAGCATTCTGACTTGACTTCTATTTTCAATACAATCATCTTTATAACTAAGTATTCCTTTAGTTTTTGGGTTCAGTATATTTCTTTATCAGATAAGGACCCTAATTCTTTCCTCATTCTCTTTAGTAATGACTTTTTAAAAAAGCATTAGTAGCTTGATTAGCACCACTCACAATGCCCAAGTGAGACAATTTTGGGAATATGTAACTTAGCAGATTCTTAAGATGGAACGATAATTATTTCTTCCCCCACTCCCAACTGTATCTACCCTTTCCTACTCTTCTCAATTCCTTTCATCATCTTCACTTGTGCTACAATTAATAATTTTGATCTAAAAAATTCTAGTCTCCAGTTCTCCCACTAGCAAGTTTCCTGTATATCATCCTTTAGGAATGAAAAATCTCATCATGCTTCTGCCAAAGCAAAGGCTATATGCCTCAGCACAAATATTTCACAACAAATTTCAGCATGTTTCTAGTAGATCAAGGCAATTTCCTGAGAATGTTAGTATGCAGTGCCCATTTTCCTGAGGGGGGAAACTAAGGTAAAGAAGCAACTTGATGAGGGCTAGACACCAGACAGAGTCAGACATAGCACACAAGGCTCCCACCTTCTCAAGTATCAACCAGCTGACACTGCCTCCAAAATTGTTTTCAAATGATATTGTCACAAAGTAATTTGCTAAACAAATGTATACATGAGTTTATTAATTTTTAACTAAGTACAAATGTGTGAATATCCATCTATTTCCCTGTACAGATTAAAAGCCTATCTCCATCAACCATGCCAAGGAGTGAGCTCTCATTGTCCTCGACATGTATTACAACAGTGCAGCATCCTACAAGGCCAAATCCAATGCCAACTGCTCTTTTATAAACTTAAATAACACTATTAGTGCTAACGTGATTAATAAATACATTAGCTATTCCACTAAAGGTACACTAGATAATTTATCATTAGAAAGCTGGTAGGTAACAATCAAAATTGAGTCCAACAAGGGGGAAACTTGATCAGGTTGTCTCCACAGGAGACAAAATGGGAGAGCAATCCAGGACACTATCATAGTGCTTGATGTCTTTGTCATGATTCAGAAGTTTTTCCTCAGGAAGAGCTCCTCTGAACTCACTGGTGTATTCCTGATTCAGATTGTTGTATCTGGGAGGAAGAATATGGAAGGAAAATGCTAAAACAGTCTTCCTTTATGGCATCAATTTCACCCATTGTTTATCAGGTGATATTTTGCAAGTTAGAGTGCTATCTGTATCCTGGGTTTCTAAGCAGTACATATTGTTACCCTATTTTTATTTATTTTACTTTCTTAGAATCTTTCAGAACATCATGATGAGAAGTGCCAACCTGGATGCACAGATTAATAATAGTAATAATTCATCATTTAAATAGATTTTAAAAAGAAACAGCAATTAATATCTGGTGTAATACAAAAGATACTCAGTGTTTTGCAAGCATGCTTTTCTCAGAAATTTTAGTCTACTGTAATTCTGATTTTTAAAGGATGATTTCCTCCTAGTCTTAAATTGGTGCTTATCTGAATAGCCCTCACCCTTTTTTCCCTCCACTCTGTAAAATTGCAATCAGGTGAATTTTACTCGGCACAAAATGAATAAGTAACATTTAACCTTAAAAGACATTTCATCTTTGTTTTGGTTGCCTTACTGAAAAATAAGGTACTTTGATATTGAAGTGAAGTGCCAATTTGAAATTAAATTTAAAAAAAATAATAAAATGTAAATAACTTGAAATATATATATATATATATTAAATAGGAAGACAAAGAAATTTGTTGACTTTCAAAAACGTGTTAATTTGTGGCAAAATTATTTGTTGAGCTTAACCTAATTTTATGACCACTTTTTGACAGCCAAAACCCTCCAGTTTTCAATGGTAAATAAGTGAAGATTTAATTTTACAGAAGAGTAAAAACCCATTTTGTAAAAGGACAAGACAAAGTATACAGAAGAGAAACAGTTCTAACCATGACTCAGGTCACCGTTAAAAAAAACAGAACTGAGAACTAACCATCTATATAAATGAACACTTAAGCCTCAGGTTACATTGAGGTGATTGACAAGATGCTACAGTAATCTGTATGCTGCAAAGTTAGACTAATAGGTAACAGGAAAAAAAAGTTTTTTTTTTTAAAAAAAAAAGAGGTCTAGAAGTACAACGCCCTTGGAAATTTTCTATTATTGTCATTATCAAATCACTACTTTGTCAAGGTTCCTGAAAGATTTTCATAGAACTGCAGCCCGGTGTGTAGGAGAGAATGCCACTTGCACATGACCTGGGTTGCTTCCCTCTCTGATCTTAGCTACAAGTATTCCTTATAACACTGACAACAAAGTTAGCTATGATTAAATATTCCAGAATACAGGAGGCAGGCCAACTCAGAAGCCATTCTGGATGTAAAAGGGGAATGCAAATGTGAATTCCTTGCATTTTACAGGCAATATGTGGGCCTTAAACGTAGGCTCCACAGGTGACATAAAATTACTTTCTGCATGGGGGCTGAGCAATTCCACAGTCTGCAGCAGAAAGTTGCATTTATCTCATTACCCAGCAGAGCATCAGAAAATATTTCAGCATCGCTCTGTTGATACCACTGCACAAAGCATTAACCAGAAGCATTCTGCTGTTTTCTTACAAGCCCCTCACCTACTGTCCTATGCTAAAGATGGAAGCTCATAGGGACAATAGCAATGTTTACCATATTTTGGTACAGTGCCAAGTGCTATAGTTTTAATCCCATGCCAACATATTTATGTCCTTTAGTAAAGGAAAGGATTCTCTTCTTGGAGGTATTTTTATCTTGGTATTAATGAGGCTCCTTAAATATTTAAAGCTAATTACTTCAATTTTTATTTTTTAAAATCTTATCATAATTGTTACTGTGAAGTCTCCTTCTCTCCCCTCAAGGCAGAAAACAACACTGAAGCCTGAACCCTGAACAACACCGTATGATCTATCACTACCAATTCCTTATTACACACTAACTTACAGGTTTCGCAAGCATTTCTACCCCTATCTACAAATGAAACGTCAAGTGTTCATTTCCTCACACATACCTGTGTGCAATGGTCCAGAACCCCAGGGTGTTCACCATCATTAAGGAAGCCAAGAAGAAGAAGAATCTCTCCAATTTACCTTCATGTAGCAAGTGTGGAAACCAGTTGCCTGGCAAAGCAGACATTTGAAGTAGAATTAGTTTACCTTGCAGGATAAGACGTGACGTGGCTTGTGTGAAAGGCATGAAGGTAAGTCTGTATAAGATAGTCACAGTTGTCTTGAACCTCTCTGTATCTATTTATACACAAGTTTTAGAAGGGCTAGAATTAAGGTCTTTATTTACATCTCCCATGCTTTTAACAGGCCCCTTTTCAAAAAAGCATTTTTTTTTAATGCCTTGGGCGGTGCTCCGTTACCAAGATGCTACCTGCCATTTTACTTTATATTTTATTGCCTTTAACTGAGAATCTGCAACACGTGCTTGTCTTCCACACATTCATTTTGCATGAATCACAGACCTTTTGCTTACCAAGGCTTGTAGGCAACAGTATCTGTGACATTCTGGCAGCATAGACTCCCTTCAGTGGAGGATAGTGCCATATACATATGCACATACCTATATATACACCCTTGAGTCTCTCATACCTAAAAATTCTTGTCAGCTTTCCATGTTGCTCCTCACAAATTCAAGCTCCGGTGATAAATGATTACAATGGAAATCAAGATGCTTAACAGGAAAGCAAGCCCCAGTCTGTCTACATCTGAAGACAGTCAGTACCTGAAGTACCATAATCAATTACAGTAAAACAAAACCAAGGTGAAAAAGAAACTACAGTAGATACAGAACATCAGAGAAAGGTGTACAGTGCCATAACCTCTTACATTAGTTGGTAGTACAAGTTGCCTTTGAAGAAGGAGAGACTGTCTTCATTAGCAAGTAGTGAAGTACAACAGGAACACTCAGCTGGAGCTGAGAATCTGATGTCCACACTACACACAGCTCAGAAGGGTTGTATCAGGCTAATTCCTGTTAACAGCCGGAACGCATCCAGCACAGGCATTTGGGGAGTTTAGTTTCATCCAGAAGATTTTTTTGTGGTTCAAGATCACAGTGATGCAAATCAATGCACAAACAAACAGATGATCAGGAGATTCAAATCAAAAGCACACTCCTAATCTGAACTAAAACACTAGCATTGGTGCACCCAAAGATCCCTTTCTTCATTCCCTCAAATTCTGGTACCAAGTCCTTCCCATCTACATAGAATAGCTATTCACCACTTTAACTAGCTTAAAAAGGAGAGGAAGAAAAATAGCCTTCTGTGGTATAGCTGTCTCATACAAAGCAAATAGCCTTAACCAATCTTTGGACCACTAATGCCATCTTTAGCTATCCAATGCCATTCTTGTCAATTTTTTCTAATTAGATTTGGAGAGAAAAAACAATCAAAGGCTTATGCACACACACATGTACATTCTTCTCTTTTCCTCCACATCTTGGCATTGTAAAGATGTTTCTTTTCAAAGCAGTTACCTCTAGCTCTCCTGGGATTAACAGGGAACACCTGCCATCAGCGCGCAGCAGTTTTCTCCCAACTCCTCCGCAGCTTGCTCTGTGTCATGTCACCTTTCTGCCTGTCACAGCGCAGTACCACCTCACCTGCGTGTGCAGTGCCTTTTGTAGCATTATCTCAAAGCCAGTTTTAAAACGTATCATTTAACATTGTCAGTCGACTGAGCTCCTAGGTGCTATAACTTCATTTTAGTAGCTTATAAACTTTTACTGTCATAATTCACAATCAGGTAGTTTTTCATTTCACATCCCCCAGTGGCCAATAGAGCTCACAGAGAGATCACGTGTATCTGATGAAATGGAAGCATGCATGGGGTTCGGTGCTACAGCTTGTCAAAGCAGAGTTCACACTGTCTGCTAGGTTATTTACATCGGCTAATCTAACTATATGAGCAGCAGGAGTTTCCTAATGGAATGGAGTTTACAATGGAATCTGAACAGGAAAATATGCAGTTAAAAATAGTTTCGAGCTATATATATTTATATATATTTAGCAGCTTCTAAGAGGACAGAGTGAAATGGACCTTGGAAACTGTTTTAATGCTAGGAAAGGCGCCACACTGAAGCATTGAAAGTGAGATTGGTTGCTTTTATCAGGGTGGAATGGCAGCCTGGGCATTAAGAGATCTGGGTTCTGCCCCCGCTTTACCACCGGCCCCCTCCAGGACCTGGGTCAAAGATGATTGATCAATAGGCATTTTCATCAGTGGGTACAGCCAAGATTAATTTAATAATTTCCTGTTTTCAACCAAAAATATTTGGTTCTCAAGATCTTTTTCTTTTTAAAGGCTGTTGGTTTTCCACGGAAGAGGGGGCTGAACTGGACTACATTTTCTTCTACTTAGATACATTGCACAGAGAATCCTCAGCTGGCAGGAAGCCTTGGGAGAACAGCCATCCACTCTGAAACTTCAACCAGGTGTTTCAGTCAGTGAAACTACATTTAGGCACCTTATTCCTTGCCCCACTAAAAGCTTCCACAAGCCATCTGCAGACCCTAGAATGGGGCACTGGCTGGGGGTTTGGTTCATATTTTCAGGATTTTACTCTAAGTCATTAACATTAAGAACTTATTGGGCCAGTTTGTTTGTTTTTGGTGGAATAAGATGTTTTTGACACTATTGTGTTTGAGGAGTTCAGAACTTTCGCATCCTTCAATCAGCATGCAATATGCTAACAATTCACTTTTCCCCAAGACACTGCCTTTGGGTTGTCAATCCTTTACTTTTCTATGGAGATTGCCAACAGAAGTGCCAATTACAAGGTTGGCTTGTCACATAGATAATTGCTCACTGGGAATTAACTTTCTACAACAAGCTCCTGATTTCCATTTTTATTCCAACAATGGAAATACTCAGTAGCATGAATCACCACAGAATCAGAAGTTTCCTTTAGCCACGTATTTTAAGGAGCCTTTTGCTGTTGGCTAGAGGTGAATTGGTTATGCATTTCATGGCAAATTTAGAATAAATTAGAAGACTAAGCCTGGAAAGAGCCTGAGTTCCTCAAGCCTGCTACCATACATTGTTAAAATAAAGTGCCTGGTAAACTTCCACTGACATTAAGCAGTCCTATCAATTTTATATCAAAAATGCTCAGACAGTACAAGTAAGAATATTATACAACACTGAAAAAAACACCTGATCCTACCAACACAGGCAAAGAAGTAGGTGAAGCCACGACTGGGACACAGACAAGAGCATTTTCCTATACTGCTTGTGGTGGATGACAAATACTGACAATCAGATACTGCTATAAGCCATGAAAAATTATGCAGAAATGACTGTAGCCCAGTTTTTCCACATATGCTAGTACACACAAGGGAATTGTTATGATGATGGCACCCTTGAATTTTTCAAGGGATTCATAATGAAGCCCAAAGTTGCATAGGAAGGGGCTCACTTTGTTTACTGAATATCATATTTTAGCACTAGGAAAATAGAGAAGAAAGCAAAACAAACATAAGATAGAGGTTAGCCTGTTATGTACAATTCCCACATTTAACATAATCCCGCAACCTAGACTGTGACTATAGAAAAATGTAAGTCAGGTCTTAAAAAGTAACTGTATCTCCTTCCATCATTTCACCAAGTTAGCAGGCATATATTTCGTGTTTAATCATATCCAAATTAAAGCCTCAGTCTACCTCTAATCCTTAATAGCTAAGTAGGCACCCGTGGACACCACCATCTGGACTGCAAGCAATATCATCACTGGTATTTAGAATCACACAAGGCTCCAAACTGGAAATAGAAAAAAAACTTTATCTACATACAAATGTGTCCGGGGCAGTTTCCTTCCTCTGACCTTTTTCCTTTCCCCCCCTTACATATTTACATTAATATTTTTAGAGAAAAGTGTTTTGAAATGATTGGCATAGCAGGACAGGTTGTGTCTTGCATCTTCTTCCGTTAAAATGTTAGGAGAGGTAAGAGATCCAAAAGAAAGCAGTTTCCCAGCTTGTACTGAAAATATCACTGTCACCCATCATCTGTTTGCACTCATCAGATATTTTTTTTAAGTATTATTTTGTCGTATTCACACCATCCTCCATAGATGCGTTAAAAATGATTAATGCAGCTTTGACTGTGACTGATATTTGATCAACTTTGCCAATAAAAACCTAAATAAAATTCTAAACTAGTGACTTGAAATAGGATATAAAAAGGTTTAAATAATTTTCTCAACATGCTGTACTTCAAAATATACATAGGAGGATATTCTTTACTGTATCCTGAATTGCTTCATAGCAATCATGGTTGCATTGCTTAGATATGGGAGAACCAGAAATAGCCTTGGCTCAGGTTCTAGTGAAACAAGAATCTTTGGATGAGGCAAAAGCACCCATAGCCCAAGAGTCACATGCTAAGCCTTGTTAAATCTTACAAAAAATATTGCATAAACGCTCATCTTCTTTCAGGAAAAGGGAATTCATTTTGATCTTTCAGTATAATTAAATCAGTTTAGCTTTTCAGAAAAAAAAAATCAGAATGGTTTTCTTACCCCCAGGTTTCATAAATTGTCCAGGTACTGAGTGTTTTAGAAGCTCTTAAAACAGAGCTGGAAAAATAACAAATGCGAAGAGTGAGAGCTTAATTTATGTCATTTTACCTTATCTGACTTCAGAGAGGTCACCATTTTATTCTCTGAAGTGGTGACTTTTAGAAGTTTCGGTAAGTAACCACTAGTCTTTATAAATTAAATAATTATTACTTTGCTGATCTTAAGATTTTCACCACAAGCATCAAAGAACACCCCATGAGAAGCACAATGGAAGAGTTTGAAGAAATACAGAACAAGAGAATTTCATAGGAAACGTTTTCTTTCAAACTAGGAGAAAAACAAAACGAAGTCTAAATGACTCTCTGGTTTTGTTACACTCTACCCAGCTTCAGAAGGCTGATCCCAGGCCTACTTTGATCTATGACTCAGCAAGACAAAAGTCTGTTGGGGTGAGATCTCTTCAGTCTGGAGGATTATAACAAAGTAAGATACAGGAATTTTTCCACTATTATCAAGCTGTGAACTGTGGCATCTTGGAACAATTTATCTCACTCTAGCATGTGAAAACCTGGAAAGAGATACCCAGTGAGGTTCCACTTATTTTTAGAAAAAAAATGAGGCCAATAATGTGTTTGTTTACATACTAATAGAACCCTTAGAGGTTACTTTTCCTAATTAGAGGAACAGAGCAAGCATGAAACATCTTTCATTATATTTTCCCTCTAACTTTTCATGTTTTGCAGTGGAGTTCCTCTGTTTAGGGGTTTATTCAGTCCAGCTGCAACACCTTAATCTGAATACAAACTGTTGCTGAATGTCTTTGGAAACTCTAAGAGTGACTTTTGCTCAGGATGACAGTGTGGTCAATCCACTTACAGTAGTGGATAGGAGTATAGGAGTAGCAGGTCTGCCAATGTAAGTAAAGGCATAAGTTATATCTTCCCCCCCACCCCCCATAAGCTAAGTGGAGATCTTTGCCACACAACTTATTAAAAGTGAGAAATATTTTAGCCAAAACAAAACAAAAAACAAAACTTCTCCAGTTTGCTTGAGAATCTTGAGCAAAAAGGGTTAGAACATAGAATTGCATTCTCTGACAAGTTTTTTTGGTCCCAGTCAGGATAAAAATTTGAAAGCTCTAATAAAATAGAATTTCTGGCAAGAAACACATTTTCTTTTTGAATAATTAAATATTTTCATATAGACTTACAGAAAAATCAATAATATAGAATTAGACAAAATCTACCAAACTGTAAACCAAATACAAATGTCAAGTTTCCTCTGGTGCTCTATATAAATATTCTATAAAGGAATAAATGACATATATAGTGGCACCACATAGTCAAAATGTTTTGACACAGACATCATGCTTAATTTTTTTTTTTTATAAATATTTAATTCTATCAAAAGTAAAAATGAAGTACAATATCAGCTTTGAAACAAAATATTTCAATTTTATCAAAGTTAATAGCTTCCATACTTTTGGGGGAGAGGAGAATAGAGGGGAAAAAAGTTAACACAATCTTTCTCAAAGTGCTAGCTTTGTTGAACCCTCATTATTCAATGAAAAATTTATTCTACTGATGGAAATGTAAGCAGCTCTGCTCTCTGCCATGATGTCTTAGTAGTTCATGGTTCTTTGCCTGATTCATTTGGGTAAGCATTCCTACTTTTTAACCATCTCCAGGTGACGCTTTTGTGCCTGGTATTTAAAGTATTTAACTGAAGTGTGAATTTAAAAACAGGCCCTATTTCAGATATGTAAACAAAGGTATCCTTGTCCTTCAGCTCAAGGACTCAAGTGCATTATTTTTTTAATTTACTTATGAAACAAGTCTTATGTATTAAAAGAAGATTTATCAGCAAAGGAAAAAAAGCTTAAACCCTCTGCCTTTCTTCAAAGTCAGCAACCCAGAGAAATTTCTAGTTCAGGGCTTGCACTAAATACTCTTTAACAGGATGAATCTGAAATAACTCATCTTGAAACATCAGTTTCTCTGGGAATGGCATTATTTGTCTGGAGAAGGGTGAAAACAATGAAATTATCTTGTCACAGAATCTTGTTCTTCCAGTAGTTGGGGAAAAGTGTCCATTTGCTAAAGCAGTAATCATACTCTTGTGGCCAGAAACTTCCATGTGAGCCTGGCTAATATGGTCATACTTGGCCATGAACATAAAAAAAATGCATACAAGAACATTTATTTTCTTGTGTTCCAGAGAAGAAGTATAGAGATTGGAGGTGAGGGCTTCCTGCATGGTGCCATTCACTAATTACTCTACCTATCAAAACTAAGATGACTCATTAAAATTGGATGAATACAACTGCAAGGCTATTTCCTATCTTAATTCCATCTTAATTGTGAAAGCAAATCAATTTTGGCATCTCCTTTAATTCTGATGTCTAATTCTCCAAATCAATAATCAATGGGATTAGCAAACTGCTCAGGAACACCAGTCATGGGCATGTTCTTACCTTGAGTGCCTGTGTGGGCTGTCTGAACAAAGAAAGCTCCCATAAAGCAGCCAGCTCCATTGAAGACAGTTAAAAAATGCATGGAAATACCTCGAATTCTTTCTGGCACAAGCCAGAATGATAGCAATGAACCTTTAAAAAGGAAGCAAATACAGTTACAGGTTGTTATTGTTGTTGCTGTTTTTGTTTTAAGTAATAGTAGAAGATAGATGAGAGAAAAAAAATCCAAAGTGGGGACTTTTGACATTTTACTAATAGAACCTACCTGAAGCAGAAGGGCAGTCATGTGTTGGTATGTACCCTGTTAAAATGGATTATCTAAACTGTTCAAATAAATCTCCGTAATAAACCACCCTATATACAACTAATGATATTCACAAGCACATAACGATTTTTCACCCAGTCACTTTCACCTTTTAAAAACCTGAAGCATAAAAAGACAAAGAAAACCACCATCACAGTCATGAGGGGGAAAGAAAGCAGATGGGATATTTAACTACAGGACCTTACATGGCAAGAGCTAATGCAGCAAGGCCACTGGTGAATGCTTCTGAAGTTCAGAGTATGCCTTAACTTGGGTAGTTAATTTGCCTTAGTTGAGGCTGGATAAAAATCCCCATACAGAAACCCCACAGGTCACTGGCTATTTTAAGACCTGTTGTCTTTCTTGTTAGAAGACTAAACCTGAAAAAGCAACAACTTGAGGGGGGGGGGGGGGGGGAGCGGGCTGTAGCATGCAGTAGTAGTCTGGATTATTGTAGTCCCACCAGTTGTAGTTTGGCTAAACTAGGTTAGAGTAACAGTAAGCATTTCTAACAGCTGTTCTCTCTGAGCAGCTTTCCCTGGTCAAAGCCTCTCACTTCATAATTTCACACCTTGAGCTCTCAATCACACTAGCTCTCCAAGCCCCAGTGTCTCCCAATCTGCTTTATTACTGGAGTTTGAATGACCTCCAGCCTGAGAAACTTGTCAGCAGAGAAGCCTATTTGGATGCTGAGTTGCCTGAAGCATTACTGAATACAAATGAAACTGCAATTACCATCTCCCACCCTTTTTAATTTGGATGTCCAAATGAGAGCATTGGAAACACTAAAAAAAAATTCAAAAGTACCATGGGCAGCGCTTTTTCCTCATTCATAATAGGTACCAAAAGCCTGAGGGCAAGAGAAAGCAGGTGAGCCTAGGACACCATCTGTAGATACAACAGTACAGTCTGAAACATTGGACAATCGGTGTCCTAGCTACTTTAAAAGTCTCTAAGAGCCTAGAAGGTACTGGGTTGTGCTTTTTGTTTGTTCCCCCCATTCACCCCCAAACCAGGGGTGCAAAGCATGCATCTTGACCAAGTTCTGCTTATTAATTGTACCCTACTTACGTAAATTATCCCTGCTGTTTCAATTGCATACTCTATTCCTCACTTCTCCCACAGTGCTGCTGTGAACTATTAACCAGCTGCTGCATTTCACCCTGGAGATTATTGCACTTCATTGGTGGGTGAAGTGATCCCCGGTATATCCTTTAACTAACAGAGCAGTTTGTTACAAGGCTTCCCATTTCTAAGTGCTTTGAGGAATGATGACAGGCAGAGAAATGTTCTCTGTGCAGAAACCTGCTAACCCTTTGTAGGCCAAGCAGCTACAGTGCACCTGATTGCTCGGACACTGGCAATGCACCACAGCTGCTGTGGCCAGCAGGACAGCTCCACATCACCAACCTCATGCACTGTGGCAGCAAATGCCTGCTGCAGTGTTCCACCAGACAGACACAACACACCCCCACCCCCTCTTTTTTAAGCACTGGGCTTTAGGAAAGTAATTTCCTTATTCAAAACAAGCTAGGGTTGCAAATTCAAGCTGTGTGATCTTAAATTCTAACACTGTGAAGGAGAGCAGTTCTTTTATCATTTTATTTCTTTCTTTAAAACAGAACTTCAGCATTAGCAAAACATTAAAATACTGGTATTATGTATTCTTAAAGATGCACATGCTACTCAAGGCAGGTGATTATGCAAACCTCCTATCAACAAGATAATGAAATATATCATATAAACACAATTGTAAGTATCAGAGCTCAAATGTAGATAAAGAGTTCAATATGCCAGATCTAGCTCCTCTAACTAAGCACTTCAAAACCGAGATACTTCCTCACTTCCTTCTAATTACAGGTGCGAACATTTCTGTCTTCAACTTGGATCATGTACTTCCAGGCCAAGTAAATTATTACCATAATTGAATTTGACCTTCTCCATAATACAGCAGTAAAATGTCAGGAAAGGTGAAATAACTATTTCAGTGTCTAGGCTGTCATTAACATTGATGCAGATCCAGTGAATGGTTCCTCAACAGTAATTCAGTTCAAACTGAAGTAGAAAACTAGAGCTCAGTTTAGTAGCAGGAATACAGATGCCCACTGCTGCCCAAAATGCTCTAGTGTGCCTCAGCCATCTGCATGGGGCTGCCCCATAAGATGCAGAACATATTGCAGAACTGTGCTCTACTCTAGCAGCAGCTGGAGGCCAAGCTGGTAACATAAGTAACCTGCTTGCCTTGCACGTCTTTGATGCTCCATCACAAAAGGTGCCAGACATCTACCAGTGGGCAAATTAATGTAGGCCTGCATCTCCACTGACCACAGTACTGCTACAGTAGTAACCAATTTCGTGTTCATGTACCTACCTTTATTTTTTTCCATGCAAATCTCAAACTCAGACTTAGCCACAGTGTTCTTGAATCACACCTATAACCGCAGCTCTTAGTAAGATGCTTAGTCTTTATTTTAAGAGGAAATGCACTACTTTGCTTCCTACCACACTCTAATGATAATCCTTAAAAAACAAAAACAAAAAACAATATCAAAGCTTTTCTAAAGGCTAATGTCATCTTCCAGTCACTGGACTTTGTTCTGTCCCATTGTGCTAGGTAAGAGCCTTATTCTAACAGAAATTTTCTTTTCATGCAGAAGCATGAGAAGACTGTAAGCAAGCCACCTCCTATCTTTTGTTGTTGTTAAGCTAAACAGAGGTCACTTTTTTTTTAAACTCAGCCTGTAACCTAGAAACCACATAACCTGTTGAGAAACCTGTCTCTGTTAAGTACTTCAGAGCTATCTGATGAAGAGGCATTATTGAAAAGTGTTAAGTATTTAAAACTAGGGGAAATTACCCTTTTAGTGTCAGAACATGACCTGCTCTGAGTAGTCTTACAGTATAATAATGAAGCTAAGAATTTTTTTTATTTAACAGCAGGAAATAAATTTGAATATTTCTGAGGTTGTACTGGAACAACAGACACTCAACCTGTAAAATGAAATGCTTATGGAAATCAGCTAGTCCACAACTTTACCCGTGTCTATTTAAATGAAAGTTGATTAGATAAAAAAAAGGTTAGTATTACAAAAGTAACCTCTGGATCATAGAACACTGGTAAAGACTTTTTGTGCTCTTTAGGAAACAAATCTCTGGAATGTCAGTGCAGTTTTGGAAAGATAAGTTATAAAAGGAAAAGAAGGTTCAGATTTGTAATCAGGAGTATGTCTACATAGTTTATGGATGGTAAGCGTGAGCTACGCTGTGCCTGTGCTCTGCAAAACAGGAATGTTTATCTCTGGCTCCATTACATAAACTATGACATCATGCTCTGTGCAGGCATCTTTGCATGACTCCTGACTGGAGCACAAACAGAAGTCCCGCATCTACCTACAATATTCCTCAAGTTACCATGTCAATTGAATTGTGGTACCCACCTGCATATGCTGTATGTTAGTGAAAAACATAGTAATTTTATTAGCTGGGTCCTCAAATGAAAAGGGTTAAGCTAAATTGCTTCACCTTGCTTTGGCTGTGGCCTGAAAGGGCTTAAAGACTGTAACCACAGCTCAATTGTCATGCATGTGTTTGTTCAGTCTCAGGAAAATCAGTTACAAAATAGATGAGAACAGAAGAGATGAAGAGACCTCAGGAGCTCATTCGAATCATCCCACTGCCTGACCAGCTTCCACTTCAAGGCCAGCCATGCATCCAAGCTCAACCACTCTCATCATCCCCCTCTGCCCCCCCAGTGGTGGATTACACAACCCAGGGATCTGACCAGGCTGCTGCAGAACCTTCCAGTTAATTTGGAACAACATTGCTCACTCTGCATTACATCCAGCAAGACAAACCATACTACTTCAAGCAGGTAAAGCATAAATCTGCTCGTTAAGCCTGTGGAATAGAGTCAGGGATAAAAATATTACACGATAGTCTAATTACTTTTAAGAATTGATATCATTCTTTGCGAACCAGGACACACTGGCTTTAACCTATTAATTTTTACTTACAGGAAGGTGTTACCAAGGCTTCAGCCACTCCAAGTAAGACATACTGAGGAGCTAAGTGGAAGCAAGGCATGGAGGAGACCAGGAGAATCTCCTCGGAAAGGGTCTGTTCCACCTGAGGGAAATGCTTTCGGTGTATTTCAGAGAAACCAGCAACCATCACAGAAAGTGCAGCAGATAACTGACCTACAACTGGGTAAAGAGCACAGAGAGTATTCACTAAGTTTGCAGTTACAGGATTACCACATATTTACAGTGAGTCAGAGACCCAATGCACGCAAAAGTAGTGTCAGATTTTTTTTTTTTTTGGGGGGGTGGGGCTGGTTTTGTTTGTTTTAATTCTCTGGACAAAGAAACAGACTTAAAAAAAAAAGTACGTCCTACACCCGCAAGCTTAATTCTAAATCTATGTTAAAAGGACAGCAGCTCAGCACACAAAGAATGTAGTGGTGCAGAACAAACAAGAGAGGAAAAACCTTTCTGAAGAACAAAGTCAAAAAGGAGATTTTATAACTATAATTTTGAAAGACTACGGGAGTTAAGAGAAGAGGGCAAGAAGGGAAGGCAGCTTTTCCAGATATCACAAAAGATTGGGTACCAAGAGCAGAGGGAAATTCTCCAGTTCAAGCAGCCGTAAAATTCTGAAATATACATATACCCTGTATGCTTTACCCCTTTGTTTTTTGTACAAAAAAATAGTAGTCCAGTCACTTAAGCTACTAAAGTTGCAGGCCATGGTAGGTGGGAGAGAAAAAGTTAATCACTGCAGACCACACATCAGGAGATCAAGTGTTCCTACATTTTTCCCTTTCCCTCCACTACAGAGTTCTCCTGACCTGTGTTTGAAAGTGTTAGTGCATTTGATGGGCTGTTTAACATTTTAGGATAAGATCAGCTGCATTACTAGAAGAGAAAATCTTCTGGTTTTTAAGTGCTTGCACCTAAGACATTAGTTGCCTCTTTTCTTCAGTTGTGCTGAAGTATCAGCACATGATCCAAAATACCTTGTTCAATATATTACTGTACACGCAAAGCATGGAGTGTTACCAGCTGCCTTAGTGGTAAGGCATAAATACCACACAAGCACAGGAACAAAGGACAGGGAAAAAAGCTGTATGTGTAGCCTCAGTGCAAGACAAAACTTCCAATAAACTACCAAAAGGATCTAGAATTACTTTAACCCGAAACATTTAACCTTCTGATGTTTTGATCTCCCACTGATTTTGACCAACTTTGCAATACCTCAGCCCTTAAAAGCAATGATGTAAGTACAGACATGAGGATTTGTTTTCTTTTGACAACTTTGGCTCAAATACCTGGACCACATATTGTTTCCCTCTTGTCTTAAGAGGACTCATCTCACTTAATGACTGGAAATAGTTACACTTATTAGTTTTGACATTGACAATCCAAAGTTTTTTTTCATTTTATATTTATAATATGTACTGAAGTCTGACTCTTTGGGAATTAGGACAGAAGGGGCAGAAAATTCAAGGCTAAGGCTCCTTAGCTATATACCACCTTTGTGTGGGTACCATCAGCCTGGAAAATACATCAGCTACATTTCTGTTATCAGAAAGCCTTCTGGAATTGGAAGTTCGTACGTTTCTCTCCTTTTGTCATTTCTAGACAATGGAGCCCACGGTTCCCATGTCAGAAGTCATGTACTTATCACTGGGTACTAATAAATCTCTCCATGCTCCCACAGTTTTTGTTGTTGTTGTTGTTTGTTTTTGTTTTTAAAATGTCTAGCTACAGTTTCAGTAAGAATGATCTACTCCCTTAACCCTTAACTCTCTATGCCATCACAAAAGCATCAACACTGGCTGTAGGGAAGCAATGAAAGGTCTGGCTATAGGAAGAGCAAAGCTGCAGCAGTCCAGTATTCTGTGGTCTCAAGCTACCAAACGTCCTCCTTAGTGAACAAATTGACTGTAACTGATGGACAGCAATCCAGCAAAGACATAATCCATTCTCTGCTGAATCTTCTGTACTGCTGGTTAAATCAAGCAGCATAACAATCTAAAAACTGGAAAAGCCCTAACTTTTCCAAAAACTCATGTTTTTCATGAAGTCCAAATATTCAATATATTTGCAACACAAACTAAATTCACTAAGATTTTCCATATTGGTTATATCATACCAAATTTACAAATAAACCAACAATTTCAGAGAAAGTAACATAGATTGCAGTTTTTACATAGATCTTATTACAGAGCAATCAGATAGTTCAACATTGTCTTATGGCTCGTCTTTGAATAATTTCCTGAAACTCTCAGTATGTTAAGAATATAAGTCTTCAAACTTCCTTCTCTTACAAAGCTTGCATTAAAATGTAGTTATAAACTGGCTTAACACCAACATCCTATTTATACTTTCAATTTTTTTCCTGAAAACAATTGTGAACCTAATTAACTGTTGGCAAAAATATTGGCACTTAGAGGTCTACCATATTTGCAGTTGCAGTCATATGCTTAGATATCTGAAGTCATTGCCTGTACTCACAGGTATTTTTTATGCCTCAGGTAATTTATCACCCCTAACAGGAGGGTATTTTAATAAATGAAACTATTAAGGACAAACCACTGCATATATTCTACTTCTGTTTAACGTAACAGGATACAACATCAATAGTAACTTGAAGTTTCCTTGGTTTTAAGAAAAAACTATTATCTGAATGTGCTTTTTGTGGTTTAATGCAGATGTTATTTTAAAAACTAGGGTAATTGCAACCTGCTGCGTTATATGCATCTGGTTTATATAAAACTTAATAACACTTTTAATTAGGCTAATTTAGTCAGATTAATACCTCTGTGTGTGTCAGTACTCACTGTGCTGCTTGCCATGGGGCACTGAATTAATAGTAGCACACTGAGAAAATAGTCGTTTATAAATATTTTTGTCTGAGCTCTGTAATGCAGGCCAGATGATAAAACATGTAGGAAGTTTAATTAGAGCATCTCCAAAAAAGAATAGTTCTAAGCAAATGTAGAATGGAAGCTGCTTTTCTAGTAGAATTAGATGTAGCTGATATCAGTAGGTAAATGCATAGGATCCCTCCACATCCCAGAACATAGGAGGTCTGGGGTCAGGGACGTTGGGGTAGGGAACAGGGCAATGGAAGAAGGACAGTAATGTCAAAGGAAGGAAGCCCAACTTTGTAAGACACCACCCATATTAAAGCCATCATTGCTTCTAGGCTATGAATTTCTGTGAGATGAGCTCCAATCCACAAGTCTGAGCTTACATGATTACTGATGAAAGTGTTGGAACTAATAAAAGACAAGAATTCTTCACACTCTTTCTATGAGAAAAAGATAACACTTCAGCTCTGGAGATCCCCCTCTGCTTCACTTTATAGAAGCGAAGCATGCAAGATGTGTTTAAACTAAGTTTCAGTTTAATAATTTTATTTATTAAAATCCTAGACACCTAGACAAGTATTCCATATTGGATATTCAAATTAAAATTGTAGTGCTAGAGAAGAAGCCTTCTCCTCTCCAAGAAATCTTCCATTTTGAATGTTGAGCCTGCTCACTGGGAATAGCAGTCCAGTGATACACATTGTTTTGTTTTAGACACAACTGTCTGTATGTTTCCTATAGCTTGCCAGTTCTAAAAACACATATTGCAGACAGAACTAGACAAAACTTTTTTCCCCACTTTGGATTCAACTAAAGAGTCTGGAATGAACTATAGTGGTGACAACAGTTTCCTTCTTAAAAGCTGCACTCCTAATGTAAAGGTGTAGCATAAAATATGCAGAGATAGCCTCTATTTATAGCTTAATTAATCAAACTCACCATTTTGAGGAACAGCACCTTTCTTAAGATATCAGAGAGCTACTAACTGAAAGAACCCCTCCCCTGTCAAAAATAAAAAAAACATACCACCGTCCAAAGAAAATAAACTTTCCAAAATTAAAGGCTAAATAAACATATAGAAGATAACGAAGTTGAAGTCCCAAGTTTAAATGGTTAGTACTGTTTTTCTCACCAGTTCCTCTAGATGACTCCTATCTATTTTCAAATGTTTGTTTCAATACCTAGTCAGAAGAATATTTATCGCCTTCCTAAACAAAAGTTAGGCATTTTTTCCTTAATACCTTTTTTTAATAAGACTGTTTTCCACAATTTCTTTGAAACATTCATCTCAAAGCTATCCCAAAACAAGTCTGGCTTAATATCTATAATTTGAAATAATTGTATAAGATCATTATCACCTAACGAAGCTTCTCTTTCAAGAAAGAGAATACATATAAAAACTGTGTGAACACATGGGTTTTCTAACATACCGATATAAATTGTAGGAGAACGTCCACTTCCCTTGGAACTGAAGAGACATGAGTTAATGCATTCCAAAATAGGAACAAGAATCAGTAGTGGCACGATGCTTATTACATTCATTGCTGCAATTGGCAAGACAAATCCACTGAAGTTCAAGTTGGAATTCATGGTTTGGAGATAATATCCTGATGGAATCTGTATTGTGGAATACAAACCAACTTCATTAGTATACCAGTTACCTTTCATGGATAAAATTTTACTATATTTTGAAACTGTCACTTTTCCTTCTGAAAAAGTCAAAAAAACAATTACCTATTGACCAAATGGAACAACCATTCATGATAAAAAGACTTTCAAATAGTAATATTCTCATTCTCTGCCAGGATTTAACATTTTCCACTTACTTCGTTTACTCCTCACTTAAAAAAAATCTAAACATCAGCCTGTCAGTTCATATTAGCTCTAACTAGGGATGATCAAATAAACTATCAGTCAACACACTAAATAATTCTGCTCAGTGCTTTAAACACTCTGCGAAGAAGTCACTAACAGAACAGAATTCCCTTTTCATTTGAGAATAGCAAGATACAAAGATGTTTTGAATTTCTAATTGTGTGCTCTAGGTCAGAGAAATTTTTGGACACTCTTACCAACACATGGCTTTAAAAGCTACACGTATTTGGTCACGGTCTTAGAAGCAGCTTAGCGTGACTGACAGCCATAGCAGATATGCAAAGGGCTTCATTTTACTTCTGGAACTCAAAACCAGAAACAAATCATCAGAAGATGAGCAACCCACAAACGGCAATCAGGGTATGAAGTTAGGTAGACTTGTAAGACCGTCTCTCACTTTAAAAGAGCAAATAGCTCTTCCTGCTTCTGTGAGGCTACAGATCTGTTGAGTTTATTTACACATGTATAAAAGCCCACATTTGGTTCTACCAACCAATTTTTCTGCTTGTGTTTTTTGAGGAAGCTTGAAATTTCAATGCTTAATTCACCATGTGAAACACACAGTTACAATCCACTCCATTTTACAGACCAATGGGAAAAAGAGGTAACGAGCAATTCAGTCATGACAGAGCGGGATGTAGAACTGATTTCTTTACTCTCATTTCTGCTTTCAGTGCACTTTAGATTTCTGCAGTATCCTGCATGGCATTTCAGCATGACTGGCAATACCAAAAACAGTTAGAATATTATTTATAGCTGTCAGAAAATTCAAGTATAGTTCGTAACCCGGTTCATGAAGGGTTACCCATCAACAGCTATATTCAACCCCGGTCACTGGAAGTCTGTTCAGTGCTAAAGAATTACTCAAGTGCTAGTTCTTAATAAAAATATTTTCACTTATATTTCACCTCTAAAAAGAGATAGAAATTGTAAAAGGATGAATAAATTGCAACAGAACTGTGAAAAATCAGAACCGAGCCAAATTTTGTTGGTTCTTCATTTCTATTTCTTATTGCAAATCAGAATTGACTTGACTTATTAATAGGAATTAAATTATCATCAACATGAATCACAGGCAATGAAATCTGTTAAGTTAATAATATTGAAAAAAGATTAATCCTTATGAAAAAAACATTGATCGATTGCCTAGTTTAAGAAAGAGCCTTAGACGTAACAGAAATTCTGCTGAAAGTACTCTTTCAGTAGTGCAAATAGTCTTCTCTTTTCTAAATATATTCGCGGATATTACAGCTCTGATTATTGATACCTGGTTTTGTTTTTTATCTAGTCATTAATGCATCGCTTCAGCCATGTGTGTCGGGGGGGGATTTTTTTTTTTTTTTCTTTCTCTCCTTCCCTCTCCTCTCTTTTAAATTCCTGGCATGGATGGGGGAAAAGAAGAAAGAATGAGGCAGATGGATAGGAATGTAGAATGATGTCAAGAAAGCGTCAATAAAACAGTATGTGTTACATATTTGTAAAAATTTCCTTAAGCAGCCTATGCACGCAATTTAAAATGAGTAAGTAGAAATGAATTGCTAAACCAGCTCAAATTTGTTATGCCAGTTGCCAAAAGGTAAGCTGCTTCAAACTCCTGCTTAGCCAGGATCATCCAGTCAGAAATTAATCTGAAGGAATCATGTCAGCTTAAGTAACTTCCTGACACATTTACATAACATACACTCAAAAGTGGAAAGAGTCACATAACCTGGTAGAGAGGCATTGAAAGGACTGTTTCTTTCCACAAATGGAAAACCATCCATATCCAGCATAGGTACACCAGCTGCATAATCCCACCAAAACAGTAGATGAAATATGCAACTAAAACAGCAAAGAAAGATTTATGTCTTGCCCCAAAAGTGAGTGAACATTTGAAAAACAATTTCCCAGTTTCTTAAAAGAATACTGAACCTGAGTCTCCGATAACATAAAGCAGTATGAGAAGCACAAGACTCCCTAGCACTAGGTGTTTCAACCAATAAGGATGCATATAAATGAGCAGCAAGAAGCCACACAAGCTCCTTCACAAGTATTGATCAAGGTGATTTTGCTTATTTAATGAGATGAGAGGAAATAAAGTATAATCTCAGGCAATTAATACTACTCTGCAAAGTGGTTCAGCTGGCAAAGCAACAGTTAAACATGCCTGGAAACACGGTACTAAACACATTAATCTTTTTCAAGTTGATTTTTTTTTTAAGCTGTTTACTCACCTGCATAATACACGTTCTGTATAGAATTTGGAAAGCAAACAGTGGGAAGAGCCTGGCAAGTGACTTTGTGCTTTCCACTTGAATCTCACTGTACTGACCACCATAGTTTTCCTTGGCGTGATCTAGCCAGTTTGTTACACCTCCACCAAAGTAGCGATACCGCACACAGCAAGTTTTCAGTGCACTAGCAATTACCCCAAAAGTCGTCAGAAGGGAACTGTCTGAAAACAGAGATATTAGCCATTGGTTTATTTTTATTTGCTGCCAAAATAAACAAGACAAACAAATCACTTTGGAATAGAAAATACAATCCAACATATTTGCCCTTATGTCTTTTGGGAAAGGGGGAAGAAAATAAGTCTGGATCTGTTCAAAAGCATTCTGTTTTGAAGTCATTTGATTCACTACTTAAGAGGGAAAAAAAAAGTAATCCAGCTGAGCATCCACAGAGACAGAAAAAAGTGCTTTTTACTAGCAGTTATTTAACACACCATGGCAATTTGTTGTTGTGGTTGGGAAGGTAAAGTATTACCCTCCTTTGCTTTTGCTTTCTATTGATTGAATGATGTTAGTTTTCAATTCAAGACAACAATGAAATATTGCACATCTACTGGAGTCCAGCAAGGAGACAGCAGTAGCAAAATGAGAAGGAAAGGGAGTCCTAAACAGAGCTGATGGGATAGAAAATCTTGAGGGATGCATTTTAAAGCCAGAAATGTTATCTCAGGACTTCCAAGTAGCATGCAGTGGAAGAGGAAAAGTTTCCAATCTATTTTTTTGGCATATTAAGATTTTCCCACAGGTTATTGGGCTTGGGAATTGCTTACTTGGTTCTGAGACAGTAGAAACAGAAACAAAACATGGACAGAACTGTTAGCTTTGGGCTCAAAGATGCAAATTCATTTACTTTTGGTAAGTTGGCCATCCATGAGAGTTGGGGTTATAGCATGTCTGCCTTTCTGAAGTGTTTAAACACTACAGTAACCTTTTTTTTTTTTTTAAAAAATACACGCTGTCTAAACATTAAGGTAAACCAAAAAGATGGTAGAAGAAAAAAAGTCTCTCTACTATTTCTGGTGGAGAATATATTTTCTAGAAGTGTCCATCTAACACCTACAGTAAGTTCTTCAGATACTAAGAGTACTAAGGTAAGGAAATTAAATATAAATATACTTAAACTGACTGTTTGGCATTAACCTGTAGACTGTTGACATTGTTGAATAAAATCTGAAATAGAGAGCATTACCAAAACAAAAAGTGGGTACAGATTTTATTCTCTGACTGTACTAGGCAAGTATTCTTACTGCTCATGGTAAACGTTGCTAGAGTTTAGGATCTAGAATATTTCAAAAATGAACCTTTCAAGAATGAACCTGAAGACAAAGAAGTCTTTAGTCTTCCAGGGTGATTTGACTAAGAAGGTAATCAGAAAATAAGTGGGACTTAGGGATCTTATCAAAGCCAATTTATTTTCAGAAGTAAGAAAAAAATGGTAGCAGAAAAATCTGTATCAACTCAAATTATTGGCATAGTAATTACATGGTTTTGGTCAGAGTGATAATCTCTTGCTTCGTCCTGTGTGATGGGCTGAACATTCATGAAGAAAGAATTAAATGCAGTTATGCAGTGCTATTACCAGTCTACAAATATTTGGACACAGTCAGAGTTGAAATTAGGATATGCTCAGAGTACCCCCAATCAGACACAGTAGATCTCTCAGACAAAGCAATGCAATGGCTCTGTCCTAGTCTCAAATATAGTTATGACCATCTCTTTTCCTTTGGATTGGAATATGTAGGACAAGTTCTTCCCTGCTTATTCTCATTGAAAGAAAGGCTAAAATAGAAATAAAATCCTGACATATCAGTGCCTTTCCTAATGGATTAGCTGAGGCCCTCTTTAATGAAATTTCAGTCAAATACCTCAGAAACATCACTTTTATGAGTTACAACTGGCAAATACATTATTTAGCTGCATTTCTTAGCATGGAGTTCTAAGCAGATTATAACCTCTAGTAAACGAGGAAGATAAAACTGCTTGACATTATATTTCAGATAGCAACTTGAGTGATGCATAGACCTAATCTATATCAAGAGGTTTTTGCCAATTATACAGTTAGAATAAGTATCTCACGTGTTCTTTAAAAGCAAATAAGTAAACCCCACAGAACTCCACAGTAGTGAATTACTCAGATTACTCAAGAACACAGAGTAGTTAAACATCATACACTCTATACTTGTACTGCTAATCTTTTCTTAAAAATATCCATCTCTATAGATACTAAAACTTTGAGAAAGCATTTTTCCTTCTCCATTATACTTCAGACCTTGGTTCTAATGTTCTGCTACTTTGACCTTGATGTAATCATGAATATCTATGCTACTTTATTATAATAACAATAAAGAATCCTATATTGCACCCTAGATGGTAGATGCACATTTCTTCCTCATCTCTGGTCACCTGCCAGTCCTAAAAATTATAGCAGTGGGAAGAAATGCAAATGAAGTCCATGCTTGACAGCTAAACATAATTGAATGCATGATCCATATTTGAAGAGCTACCTTAAAATAAAAAAGGTAGCATATATAAGAATCCTGTGAGGTCACCTACGTATTTTAATAACAGTTATGATGAATTTCATATTTAGCCATCTTACTGGAAGTTACAAAGTATATTATCTTTTATTTTGACAATGGAGATAAACACTTTGCAGATGTTAGTCTAGAAATAGGCATTCTACAGAAGTGTGGAAAACATGAAAAATTGAACAACGTTCATAGGGAAAATTCATAGGGAAAAATCTCTTGACAAAAAAAATTATTCTGCTTGATTTATGGATGACTAATACAATGACTTACCTACAGGATTATGTTACTTCACTTAGTAAAATTAAACTAGTTAGATGATAAACTACTACAGATTTAGTCCATATGAAAGTT
Source organism: Cygnus olor (assembly GCF_009769625.2). Lineage (NCBI taxonomy): Eukaryota > Metazoa > Chordata > Aves > Anseriformes > Anatidae > Cygnus > Cygnus olor. The sequence goes on from NC_049169.1 coordinate 67,780,647, forward strand.
TAGCCTGGGGATAGATACTAAAGAATGTTTTTAGCTTCTCAGGTTGTAAAACCTTTAGTGAGTCCCAGTTAGCCAGAAAACCACCATTCTCCACAAAAAGCTACCTAATTTGATGCTAGCCTTTACAGTACAGACCTGAGTCAGATATTATCATGATTTTTTTTATTTTTTATTTTTTAATGTGCATGCGTGCACACAGAGGGAAGGCATTTCTTTGGGTCTGTTTGTTTTGACTAAATCTTTCTAGTTTATCCATCCCTATGATATTCCCAGGTACTTGGTTTATGCATCCATTCCCTTGCACACATATAGTACCTGCTCCTGTACAGACAACTGCTCTGAACCTGTCTCAACATTGCAGAAGGTGTACATAAGTTTACTAGATACTGTTCTCAATTTTTTCAGCCTATACTGAATCTGCATGTCTGTCATTACAGAGGATGTCAGTTACACAGAGACCCAAGTAACTACAGCCAAAACAGGGTATTGTTGAAGACCTTGTTTATATGTGTAAGTTGATCTCTTCTATGAAAATAATCTCTAAAAATACTTCCTAAGAGACAGTTGCTTCTTACCTGTTTTGGGTTTGTAAATCATTTCACCACGCACCATGTGAATTGTGATCATGGACATAAGTATGGACACAAATGGGATAAGGAAACCAAGGTTCCTGGCCACAGACTGCTGGATATAAGAGATACTGACAAAGACAACCGCTGAATTTAAGTTAATCAACCAATAAAACCTAGTACACACAGAGAGAAGAGACAAAATTGGAGAAACTGAATAATTTATAGACTTTAGAGAATATAAAATTTAAAACAAGAAACTAAATGCACAGTAAGTATAGCAACTGTAGACAGCATCACACATTGACACAGAAGCTGCACCAAATTTCACTTCAATGTTTCAGGTCCATGAGGTAAACAATTAAACTAACTGTACTAGGGCAGTGGAGCTGAACAAATTATCAGTCTGGTACCAGAAATCTCCTTGTGGATAAGAAGAATTAAATATATCAGCATTTACCATCTACACTTTTAATACCTGATAATGTAAGCTTTATGTATGCAAAATAATGAAACCACATTTTAAGTTTAACAGAGAAATAACAATGTATATAGCAACCCTTCAATTATTTCCTCTGGTGTGAAATAAAATATTTCCTCCTACTTGGAGGAGGTGGACTTAATCTATTTAGAATAGCCAGTGATCTAATGTTCAGGTAACTTGCTTGGGGTATGAATTGTTTTGTAGCTCTGATGTATTGGCCTGGATTATGCAGACTGGAACAGTGAACTGTGTACTACGAATGTTGGGCAAGTGGTTTAATCACTTGGTAGTAGACTTTCACCTTCAGCCTTAGAAGTCCATGGAGGACTTTGATTAAAATATTAAGTTATTGTGAAAAGCTTCTGCTTTGAGGATACCCCTTTTCAGATATTGCACCATACTTTTGGAAAATCCTTGGTGTAAAATCTGCTTTGCAAGACAAAAGGAGTGGATTTGTAGAGCCAATTATCTTGCATCAAGAACCCAGTGTCCACATTATATACATTGAGAACTTTACTTCACTGTTGTTCTAATCTGATCCTATAGACTCAAAGCCTGCTAGTGGCTTGAGGGTACCAAATATGTCATCATTTTTGTGGTTAGGTGTTCTAAAAGGAACCCAGCTTCTGCAGTCTGAGGTCTCCTCAAGAAAGCAGTACTGATACAAACTGAAATGTTATTGTGAAATGCTCAGAAGAAAATAATTTTATTAGAATGTCTTATGGAAATGTATTCGTTATGATAACTTAAGTAGTATTATCCAGGTGACTTTTAAAAGTATTGTTAACTTTTTTTTTTTTTACTTAATATAACAATCTTATGAACTTGCTGAATGAAAATAGATCTAGATTTTAAAAAGCCTTGAAAACATTCTAAAATTGAACTTTCAACACTGTTTGGATTCATTCTGAATACTGAATAAGTATATATTCTGAATAAGTATTCCTGCCACTTGAAATACTATTTGCTTTTATTTTTTAAGCACATCGAGCTCTAACGATTTAAGTTTTGATTTATCTAGACTCAGACCTAGAATGAGAATGGGCCAGTATCCAAGCTATATATTTTTCTGTACTACAACTTTTCAGGAGGTGGTAAAATTTTTCAGAAGCACTATGGAATTCTCTGCAAAGACAAGGTGAACAAAATAAACAGAACGGGTAGAATGAAAGAGAGAAGAGAAATATTACTGGTCCCATATTGTCTGATTATTATTTTTTTTTCCAGCAGATCAATAAGACAAGACTACACTGGTAAGTTATCCTTAGTCTGGACTGTACCCTTTGCACTTATTCTCTACTCCTGTAGACAGGATTTGTTTAGGTGGCCACAGCCATAGATCATTCTAGAGGTTAGACCCAGGCCCTGATGTGCAAAGCAGTCGTCTAATTCCATTCATGAAGACAATAGATAATTACAAGTTTGTACTTCACTATTTCTTTTATCATTAACACAGTAAATCTGATTAAAAAAATAGAACTTGTCTAAGAACATAGGCTCATCAAGAGTATGCAACCACCTCTTTTCATCTATTACTTTAAAATTCAATCCTGTGAAAAACACCTAGCAATAGAAAACAGGCTACCAAGGGAAAATGATTATATTCTGAGAGGTTACAACAAGATTAAGATCACTAGGAATATAACCCCATTTAAAAAATCTTGAGATTGCAATCAAGTAGCCCTTCCTTGGATGTCATCACAAAAATTATTTTATTTTTTAAAATTGCACACATGCCTTTCTTAATATTTCCAAAGCCCCAAGAATTGACCCATTTGGATTCCCCCAAGGAACATTTTATTCATATTATGTCTCCTTTGCAATCAACACTGAGAAATGTCATTTTGATTAAACAAAATTCTGAATGGCTAAGACCACAGTACACTAAATTCTCTAGAGCTATCTTTCAGAACAACTGATTGCTCTCCAGTCTTAATCCCCCAGAGTCTTATTTAATCAAAATGGTGTTGCTAATTAAGGATTAAAACTTAGAGTAAAAAGGAAGGATTTTTTTTTCCCATCTCTCCTATGGGCAGGTCAAGGAGGCAGAATCTGCTCTAAGGAACTAAACAGTCTCATCCACCTTTGGTAAAGCTGCTTTATTCACTCAAGTTTGAATTTAATTCAAAACTCTGATATTAACATAATTGGAGGAAAAAAGAATAGCCAGGAGAGCCATTCGCAAAGGAAGAGAGATCTGATTCATGATCTTCATTGATTCCTCAGCATTATATTGTCAATATGCAAATGTGCTCAGTTTTGATTTTAAAAGCGTGCATGCATAGGGAAGGGAAAGAAAAGGGGGCAGTTTAGAGCTTGTTTCACCCTGCTTTTAAGCAGGAATCCAGAAGTTCCCACTGCTACTTCTTTGATCCTCATTCCACAGTTTTTACCAGAAAGTAAAGGTGAATGTTTAGTGCTACAAAAGTGGTAAATAAATACAAACATATGACCAAAAGTGACCCCTCTGACACACAGAGAGGAATAGTCAATTTGAAACAAAAAAAAAAAAATGATTTTTTAGGAAGCATTTTACCTCCCAGAAATTTTTCTCAAAGTTTTCCTGAAAAAATATGAAATACTCCAAATGAAACACAAATGTCAAATAGTTTCTCTCATGCTAAATCTTCACAGTGGCTGAGCTGAAATAATACAGCAAATCCTTACCACTGATTTTAGTGGTTAGAGGCTACTAACAATACTTAGTTCCAATAAACCAGCGAACTACTGCTGTCACTTCTAAAAATTTATTCTGATGCAAGCTTTAACGTATTATTGAATTTTGCCATCGTCAGTGAGTAATAGCAAAATATCCTCAATGTATAGACATGTTAAAGGTAGAACGTTATATTCCATTTGGTTTCCTAACAGCAGCTAGGTTATCAAGTCTGAATATTTGGGCAAATCAATTCATCCTAATTCCAACTGAAGATTTCTGATGGAGGCCAAAATAGATGATCACTTTTAGCAAAATGAGAACTATAGCAAAAGTTTTTTTTTACAGAAATTCTTAGAAATTATTCCAAAATCTAAAGTTTCTGCAGTTTAAACAGAAATCCCAAAACAAAACCCACCATCTTGGAATCTGTCTTGTAAGTCTGCAAGTAAATTTCAAGGCAATGCTGTATCATCCTCTACAGATATTTAGCTAATATTTAGTTACTAACCAGTTGAAAAAAGAAAGAAGTTCCTTTGGTCCACAGTTCTCAAGGTTGTATGCACTTAACGGACAAACTATAGCTCTTATGCCTCCTATTCCCAGGCTAGCTGTGAGTAGTGCAAAGTAGAATACTATTTTCTGCTCTTTTTTTGTTAGCGTATGAAGAAGAATGTGTCGTCTGTCAATGTAAATGTCTTCAAATGGGAAAGCCACAACAGGTAGCAGGGCTGTGCCTGGAATGGGAAGGAAATTATTTGAAATAGATTAAAATCAGACTGATAAATTAGAATTTTTAAGCAATTATGTTGAAAAGACATGAAAAAATCAAAGACAACAGATGAGTGCAAAGAGAAAGGGTCTTACTCCCACACAGATCTAGAACCTTTCTGGGTATCACTAAATATAGAAAGGCAAGATGACTAAAGGCCTCTGAGAAAGCACTTTTCTGCCCCAAATGCTTGTAAGGATTCAGGTCCTTCAATCAATTGAAGAGCTCACTCTGGAAACGCATCTCTTCACATTGTGCCTTCTCCATTGCCTGCGTGTAGAGGGCAGTGGCTCTCCACTTGGCAGAAGGGACCAGGTGAGGCATGTAATTTGCCCGACAAAAAAATGAACAGCCAAAAAGCCCCTCATTGTGGAACAAAAATCTGTTTTGTATCTTCTTTAAACCCAGACTTTTAATGAGAACTATAACTTAAACAAATTCTCAAAGGTGTTTTTCTTTTTTTTTTTTTTGGGGGGGGGGGTGGGGGGGAGGAAGAGAATTTTCTCGTTTTCTGTTGCAGCCTCAGGGAATTTTTCTCCTCCCCCCCCCCCGACTTTACCTATAGGACCACTGCAATGAATTGCATTTACCAGCTCTAGACTGCAAAGCAAGTCTTTCAGATTTGGTCAGCTACAGATTCTCTGCGTCTTAATTGGAGGCTAAATTCAAAATACAGCAGTGTACAAACGCCACCAATGTTAGTGAGACTAAGACTATGACTCTGCATCAAACAGATCAGAAATATATAATGGTCAATCAAAAAAAGTTTTCATCAAAAGTTCAGTTTAAAACAACACCCAAAACCATCAAATTCTGTCAGTGTCACTGGTCTCCTACTTCAAGATGTGTATTGAAAGGACAAATTGCAGAAGAAGATTCCAACCCAGATGCCCATGGGAAAAAAAAAAAAACGACAATGGAACATAATAACAGTCATTTTTCCAGGCTGCTTACACAATGGTATTGCAGTCAACTCAAGGGCATTCAGGAAACTAGAGAAGATGATTTCAGGAATGACTTTTTTTTCCCCTTAGTTTGTTGCATGTCTAAACAACATCATGGCTGGCTATTGCAGAAGTCACACCTGCTAATCCTCAACAATTGGTGCAAGTAAGAAGAATTTCTATCTGCTCAGTTTAACCCAACAGAACAACCACCAGCTGTGAAATGCACTAATTGCTACAGAAGAGTCATACTTAGTTTGAGCAGTGCTCTTATACAAAAGATCTTCAGAAAAACAGGTGGGGAAGATTCAGAATACGCTATCAGAAATCAGGCTTTCAATATATGTATGAGGATATAGCCTCTGTACTTACAGCAATGTTTGTTTATACTGACGTGTACTTAAATGCATCTTTCCCACTAGTCCAACTACAACAGTCATATACCTTTCCATAGAATAAAAGTCTTGGTACCAACAGCTGGGAAACCATTTCCAACCTCTCTCTCAAACTGACTAAAATCTCACATTTTCCCCCAAACACTAATAACAACGTATGCTTGTTAACATGACCAATTTTAAGAAAGAGCTGGGCATCTCTGCTCTGAATAGCTAAGCCAATTCAGAGGAGTAAAGTTCACGTGCCAGCTATCCGTAAGCCATACATGCAAATGTTTCCTAGTCCTTTTCAAAGTACTGCCTCACAAAATGACATACACAAAAAGCTACAAGACATTTTACAGAGGAAAAATGAAGTAATTAGCTATTAGCAAAGTTGGCCATGAGGCTGGAGAAAATTATTAAATTTCAAACAGTGTTCAGCAATGTATTTCTGTAATACAATTATTAAAACATTAAATAGTCACCAGGCTGTCACCTACCTAGGAAGTGTAGAAACATGCAGATGCACACAAGCTTGGTCCTTCCCACGAGGCATTCGGCAAGCCAGCCAACCAACACTGGTGTCAACATGGAGGTGCCTACAAAGCACATATTGACAATAGCTGCCTGGTAGTTGCGATAGCCAAGTCTGACAGTGCAAAAGAGGATCATGTTGCAGACAATGCCAAAGAATGTGAATCTCTCACACAACTCCACCAGCAGCACACAAATGGCCTCTTGGAGTTTCTTCTCAGGCTGAGACACATTTCCAGCACGGTTGCGTTTACTGGGCGTCAGTCTTTGCTCCTTGTCAGCAGCATCATCCCAAAGCTGTTTCTCTTGAACCTCTCTGCTGTCTGCACCAGGCATGCTTGACATTTTCATAGTGGACTGAGTAGGGCAGCTTAAGTTGCAGGTATACTTCTGTTCTCCTCCACTGCAATTAGCAAACTGTTAAGGCTCTCACTTTGAATTCCACACTTCACCACTACTATTTCTTAGGGCACCTGTCACATTTGTGCTATTACATATAGGATCAAAGAGCATTAAATAAATAAATAAATAAATGATCTCTATCAACATTTCAACTTCTACATTTAGCAATATTCAGGTATTCAATCCATTCATTTAATTAATCCATGTGGGGATGAAAAAGATTTTTCCCCCAAATTATATTACCTGTTAAATTACGTGATTTCAATAGAATATGTGCAACTCTATACATATGTTAAAGATAAAGGTCTAAATACATGGGAAAGCTAACATTTCAGTGGAATTCAAATAATAGATCAAGAAAATAATTTGGATAGAATAAGATGGTGTTTTAATTAGACAACAAATGAAAGAGCAAGCACATTTTTTTAAGGTTAACAATATCTAATCTATTAGATTTGTTATATTTGGTTGAAATTCAGATAAGAAAGTTAATTGTAAAAATAAGTAATGCTACTACATTTAAATTAGAGAAGCAAGTTTTAAAAGACAGTAAGTTAAATACATTACCAAAGAAAAAAAAGCAATCTGAAAGTAACCTAAACCAAAACTATTTCTCTAACCAGATATTGTGCTACAATGCATCATATGGGACAGGACCACAAACAACACACTCTCTCAACAAAAAGCAATCACCAGCTTGAATGGAAATTAGAAAGAGCCAAAGAAATAATGCTTTTTAATGCTTCTGTGGATAATACTTTATCCACAGAGAAGTCTACAGATTTCCCAGATCACTTTTTCCTTTTTATGGAGTTCATTGAGATCACTAACACTTGTTCAAAATACTCCCAAATATGAATGAGAAGTATTTTGCATCCATTTTGCACAAACATAAATGTATACAATGCAGTGGTAAATCAGGCCTGCTTCTCTAAACAGAGCTCTCAACACCACTGATAGCACTTTTTGAAACACCATTTCTGCTGTTTTTTTCCCATCCATCTATATAACTACTCAAGTTCTACATCCTCAGATCTATTAGGACTCCTACATCCCAAAATAGATGCACAATAGTATATAATCAGTATGGATAAAGACAGATTCCAAGATTACCTCCAAAAAAATCTCAGAATGTTGCTGTCAAGTTCTGGTTTACTTCCCTAGGTCGTTTCTAAAGCATCCATGACTCAAATGCAAAAAGTAGAAGTTATGAAATCTAGGTTTAAGTAGCAAAAGATGGCTCCCTAAAATAATTCCAAAATATATATGTTTTTAATCTAATAAAAGTCTAAAGCTAGAACTCGGACACCAAATAATTTCTTTTTGCTCTTTTCTTTTCTTCCCCTCCCCGAGAAGTCCGGCTGGGGATGAAAATGGCTGTAGCTTGTAGCACAACCAAGAATTGCTTCTGTCTTCTCACTTGTAGAAGATGATGTGATCATCATTTGGACCAACCAAGCACAGAAATCCAACCTAAAAATCACTTGTAACTCAGTTTAGTTTCTCCATCAAAGCCTAGTGAAGCAAACTCTAAATCTAAATACGAGTGACAACATTTTGACTAAGAGGCAGGTAGATTTATTTTTTATTTTTTGCATGAAGTTACTCTTATCTAACTGTTCATGAAGAAAATTCTTTATTTTTTAAAAAGAAAATATGACTATATTTTAGAGTCAGATAGAAAGAATTAGGATAACTATACTCTTACTCCTATAGATATTTCAGTATTAAATAGCCTGTTTTCCTACAAAATAGTTTTCTTTAGAAGTGTAAAGTTTACCTGTTCTCATGGGCGTTAGCGATTCAAAGTGAATCATATCATGGGAACCCCTAGAGACAGCAGAGTTACTAGCTAGGATGACTGTATCTTAGTTCTCATGTGGTTTCATTTATTCTAATTTTGGGTAGCAAACAAAGGAAAAGGAATAATTGGTTGACCCTTATAAATGCCATAGAAAGGAGGAGCTGGGTGATTTTCATTGTTGTTTAGTTTGAATTGTCTTTGCATGTGGCTGTTATAGGTGTGGTGGTTATGACAGTCACAGATCACAATCAATAAATTAGTTAATGTCCTCAGCACTAAGACCATATATTACTTCATAGAACAATGTGATCTTTCTTGATTTATTTATTTAATCACTTTTGCAGCAGTTATAGGTTATCTAATTCCTTGATGTGGTTTTAATTGAGTTTTAGTTTAATCACCTGGCAATCCCTTGTCCTTAATAAAAGAGGCAGTAGGACTACATAAAGTAAAAATTCAGAAAAATAGATTCAACTTCCAATATGAACTTAAATAAAAAAAAACTAACAAAAAAACCCTGTTGGTGTCCCTGTTGGCCAATATCCTGTTTATTATATCCTGTTTCACAGGGGGATAATGAAACTTCTTCTACTTAAAATCTTACCTTGGACAACCACTTTAGAGATTTTTGCACTGCCTGTCACTGCAGTCTCGGAGGACTACTGCGCAGATAGCCATAAGTCAGTACTGGGATGAACAGGAACCGATTCCAGAACATGATAGTGTTTGTTTGGGAGTTCACAGCATCTGAAATCTGGATCTGATGCTTCTGAAGAACTTTGTGAGCATCAGAAAAAGTGTGGGCTAATATTTGCCTGAATATTTGCTTGACTACATACTAGAACAAATGCACACAAAACCCAAGTGCTCTGTCAACAATGTAAAAGGTCAATTAAGAAACTGAAATGTAGTCATAAGGAGGTTGAGAAAGTTCATTTGTGAAATCTGTTAGATTAACAAATCTACTCTAATAAAACTGTTTTGTATTTCATTAAGATGTATTACATGTTGTAAAAGTACTCTTTGAAGGCTGAAAAATAACATCTATGAAGTAACCAGTTATTAAAATTTCTGATCATATGAGGAATTATCTGGGGAGTTCTGGAACTATGGTATCACATCACACTTGGACAACTTTATTCTCCCTTTAGTAATTATTCTTGCAAAACTTTCCACACTTTAATCAGATGCAGCTTGGAACACAAGCCCAGTTCTGCCTTTCTGCAGGAGAGATGTAACTCCTGCTGTCTTGTTCCATGGCATCTTTTGTCTGTGAAAGTGCAAGAATTTTTCACGCAAAAAGAAAGTGCGTGAGAATTTTTATTTATGGGAAGGCTATGTTTTAAGAAGTATATTTGTTTATTTTTCTTTTTGTAGTCATAATTAAATAGGATGTAGGAAAGATAATTTTCTTTGTTCTGCCAGAAGGTAACACCCCAAGAAAGTGAATTGAACCTTTCTCTCAGGAATGCGTAGGAATGCAGAAAGCTTTCTCATTGTTGTTGCAAAAAGCCTACTGTTCTCTGCTTGTTCTATGAAAGAGTGATGCAGCCATTTCTCCCTGAGTCCTACATCTTCCCTAGTCTATTTTTTTTCTTTCTCCTTCCCCTGTTCAAACATGGAGTGTGGCTAAAGGATAGAATTGACATCCAGCAAAACCTCCATAGCTTTTTTCCACAGATTGCCTCTCTGATTGTGCACAAGCCGTGTTAGTTTGCTGGGATCTTGGCATCTTGACAACAGAAATTGCATTGAATTAGTTCACAGAGGTGCTAAGGGTTTAATTCACTAAAACTTACAGTGGCCTTCTTATTCTTAGATAGAGAGCATTACAGAAAGACAAAATATTTTTATGAATAAACAATGCTAAGCCTAAGCTGCAAAGGCAGTCAAAGAGTGGACAGGATGTATCATTAAGTACTTAAGCAAGTGCAAATGCAAGAAAGTACAAGATGTGGGCATACTGGAGTGAATCCAATGAAGGGTCATGAAGATGATGGATGAAGAGAGCGAAGCATATCTCTTTGAAAGAGGCTATTCAGCTTGGAGAAAGCTCAGGGGGATCTGATCAGTGTGGATAAATGTGTGTTGTGGGGGATGTAAAGAAGATGGGGCCATGGTTTTTCTAGTGGTGTCTAGTGATGGGACAAGAGGTAAAGGACACAAACTGAGTTACAGGAAACTCATTTTAAACATAAATAAAAATTTCCGGGGTCATCAAATACTATAAGAGGTTGCTCAAAAAGGCTGTGGAGTCCTCATCCTTGGAGATACTCAAAACCCAACTTGACACAGTGCTGAGCAACCTGCTGCAGGTGATTTTGATTTGAGCGGGGGTGATGGACTGGAGGATTGCCAGAGGTGCTCCCAACCTCATGCATTCTGTGATTCAAAGCAGCAACACTGAATACTTTGCTAAAGTAGAATCTGAGGAAGAGGGTGATGGAGGCAAGAAAATAAGTTCTTGTCCCATTGCTGGGTATGGCCTAAGTGAATGGAGAGAAAGGTTTCCTAATTTACTTTTTTATTTTTTTATTTTTTTTCCCAGGGAAATGGTTTTAAAATTGCTGATTCTCAAACCATTGCTATAAATGAGAATTATTTTGGCAAGATTACCCTGTTCCTTCAAACTGCACATCTTTTATTTTGGGGATTTTGTTCAAACATATATAATTATCTATGCTAAGCAGTTTTTCATATGTTCTAAGGCTCTTGTCTTATTACACCTATTTGACGGTTTTATAATTCATGAGTAATTGAATTGCAATTATTTTTCATGATGCATGGTACAGTTTTATATCATGTTGTTGGCAGATATTCTTTATGATGTCGTTTGGTCTAATGGGAAAATTAGAAGTAGCTCTATCATATAGAAAGATGGCTTTTTTGTGTCATGTTATAGTTTGAAGATGGCACTCAGGATATTTTCTTTTGACATATAGATTTTTAGGTACAGACTGAAATGAGATTCTAAAGCAGTGTGCACAGTTGAGACAATATTATCTGTACATCCAAGATTATTTCAACTATTCTCCCATAGTGACAGTTCATTTATATTCAAGTCCATTTAGTAGACTGTGGTTAGTGTTCTAAAATACATGTATAAGTAGTACATATTGGGAGAATTTCTGCACTAAATTCGTCCCTGATCCAACCTAACTGGTTTCAGAGAAGCCGTTAAAAGGTGTTAGCATCTTTTTTAGGAGCAAATATTCGTCAGAATAGGGGACTGGCAGCAGATCTCCCACCTCATTGAAGAGCTTTCCAAACACCACACTGCCCAGACAGTCTCTTAACCTCTCCTGCTGGAGCTGTTACACAAAGAGTAAAGCTTTATGAGTGGTAGGGAAGATGACTTTGTAACCTAGAGATTACGGTTGTTCTCCTGTAATCTGAGGAGAGGCAAATTCAAGGCTCTGTGTCAATGAATAGTTAATTATGTCAACAAAATTGATCATAACAATTGATCAACAGCCAGGAGCAAGAAAGCACCATCCGAGAAAAACACAGTTTGGCACATTGGAGAATGGTAGAAAATGAGAGCTGAATGCTAAGAGCCAGCAGAGCATCCTTTTACAAAGGGAAAAGAAATACTTGGAAGTTTTCAGTTTTGCCTGTGAAATAATATTTGGAATCTCACAGATTTTCATGGGATGGGACAGTGGTCATATGAAACCCAGATCATCTGTCCATATGAAAATCTCATGAACAGATGATCACACAGAAGTTGACAACAGAATGTTTCAGATAGATAGCCATCTTGAAACCTATTTTGTTTCCCTCATCTGTTCATACACATTTCAGCCTTGTAAACTGATACAGGAAAGAACATCACATAACTTATTTATTCAGCTGCAATGCTGCATGTCCAAAAAGCTGAAAACTGTGTGAATTACTAGAGACCCTGTCTGTAGCACCTTGTGTGGTCTGGAAGAAACTGGCAGAGCTGATAATGCTTCTTCTTGTGAGGGACAATATTTTCTTCTTATTATTATTATTTTAAATGGAAAAACAGAGTTTTCAGTTTTTACAAAAGGTGCCAGCATTGTCAGCAGGCCAAGGGAGGTGATCCTTCCACTCTGCTCAGCTCTGGTAAGGACACATCTGTCATACTATGTACAATATCCTCCATTGTCAGAAATTTGCCTAAAATTAATGACATTGAAGTTATACTCCAAATCAGGGGATATATACACTATTAGTGTTTCAAAAATAGCTCTTATTCTTGCTTCTGCATTTTTTACAGTTTAAATAAAGGCAGACAGGTTGAAATTTTGTACCAAGAATGATCCAAAAACAGATTTTTTTTGTTAACGGTTTCAATATTAATCTTCTAGATGTAGGTCTGAACTGAAACCTTGAGTCTGAACAGGTCTGGGCAGGTTTGGATCCTGATGTGGTGTTCCAAGTGCAGGCACTTCGTTAAGCTAACGTTTGGTATTTAATGTAGAAACTACATGTTTCTGAAGTGAGAAGGCACATTTCTTAGTTTCTTTGGCACACGGTTATGTCACCTGTATTTAACTATTGTCATGACCTTTGGCTGAAGTCCCAGCACACACAATTAACAAGCTACAACTAGTACAAAATACTACTGCTAGGATCTAATCCAGCATAAAGAAGGGTAAATATGTAGCTACAGCTATACTTTTAATTATGGAAATAAGAAATGAAAAGCTCTGTTAGGATACTATTGACAACACTATTCGGGTTGAGTTTTTCCTGTTTTTAATCCAGTGTTTCTGAAGCCCTTGTGAAGAAAAATAAGCCCAAATAAAAATTCTATATCTAAAACCCCTCAGAGACTGGGAATGAGGCTTATCCCTCATTTGCAACAGGTAGGTCATTGGGAGTTTCTCCACTTGCTGGAGAGGATTGTTTCATGTTACTCCCGTATGGTTAGATGTAGATATACATTCATTCTAACAGGAAGCCTTCTTCCTGCTCATCTTCTGCCTGGATGGCACAGTGAGATAGGGGCTGTGCAGAGGCCTAGATCTCTCCATATTGGCCTCTAGGATTTTTACAGCCTCCAAAAATTAGTCCAGTAGCACACAAGAACCTCAGCAAAAGGCAATGTCCTTGGTCCAAGCATGAGCCTCAACGTGGAACTGGCTTGCCTTGTCAGAGGCACTCAAGCACTTACAACCAAACTATGGTTGCTTGGTGCCCACAGAAAGGTACAGGATGCCCTTAGACACCAATCTTTTGTCACCTAAACCTCCAGATTTCAACACAAACCAAGTCATCTGCTGATTGTTTATGAGTTTCACAAATGACATACTGAAATGCTGTCACTGAATCCATCTAATACTTTCTTCCTACAGTTCTCCAAAGAGATTTCGGTGGGGAGGCTGAGTACACTGTACCTAGGTGAAAGGAGAAGAAAAACTTGGATTCACTCTGCTCTCTAGCTTTCATTAGTTAGCTGGAATAAAACGAAGCTTATAAAAAAGCACCCTGAGTTGTCTTTAAGGCAGCATGTGTGCTACTGATTTCTGACACACTAGTTTCTGTAATATGCTAAAAGTGATTTGGCTATCATTTCAACCAAAGCATGCTTTTTCATTAAAGTAAGGTCAGTTGCTTTGTTTTGAAATCATCAATACATAGAAAAAGAAGAGTGGTGCCAGACAGCAAGTTAGTAGAGAGGGAAAAAAATATGTTGCTATCAAAAGTATATAAAAAATAAAAATAAAAAAGTACATGTCTAAGCAGTTTTATTGCAGATGCATGATTTTAAAGGCACCCTTGCATTCTCAGTAAAGTGTGCTCAACTCCAGCAGGAAGGTGCTCTTGAAAAATCAGTGGACATTATGACAGTATGTTCAGTGGTTTGTACTGATGATACATGAGACTGCGACAATTTTGTTAACTCATAAGTATGGGCAGTATCTAGATTTAATTCCTCTGGATGTCTTGCCACTGAATATGGCAGGTGGAAAAAAATAACCTGACAATAAATTTCAACCTAAACATAGTGGATTAACTTTTCCAGCTTCAGTTACTGCGTAACCTGGCTGATATTGACTGAAACAGACTAAAGAAGGCTGACACAATCCTTGCCACTGGTGGAACTGGTGGGAGCTGGGATGTCTGTCCCAGGGTAGTGATGTCTTCAGCTGCAAAGGTTTATGAAAGGAACAGGAACATCTGTCCACGCCTAAAATGGTGAAACCAATACATAGTGTAACTTCATAGCAGGCTGTACTTCTGACCTCTGCTATTTGATGACTTGAATGCACGCTTTTCTGACTACTTACAGCAGTTGAAAGATATCACTGGATTTCCAAAAGTATAATTACTTCAATTTAAATTCCACTCTGAGATCTGAATTTGTATTTGTATTTTTTTTTTCCATCTCCTGCTTAAATATAAACTATAACCATCAATGACTGTTACACCTGCTATTGAGTGCTCAGGCAGAATGCTTGTCATGGTTGATACAAGAACTGCCTGCAATATCTGTCTGTTCAGTCTTCAAAGCATGGAAACAAATTTGGAGAATGAAACCCGGAATAATTATTATTAACCTTTTTATGTTTGATACATCCTTAAGATTAAGTGTTGTTGGTTTTTAAACACTGGACTTTAACTTTCACTCTTAATTGATTCTGTGTTTCAGGATAGAAATACAATTGCTTACATGGATTACACTGTATTTAAAAATAATCCCCTGAGGTACGCAGTATAGTACATTTTGAACGCCTCCTCCCCCCCTTTTTTTTCCAGAGAGGTGTGCTTGAATGTGTGATTCCAAAACAGTATAATCAGACCAAATAGCTTTATCAAAGATAGCAATTCAAAGCTTTTAGTGCAAATGCTTACACTTAGAAATTCTCTCTGTAAGATTGTGTTTACAGACTCTGCCACAATAGGTAAAGGAACAAAAATACCTTTGATGATTTAGCAGAGAAAAGGGTAGTACTGAAAAAGAGATGAGAAAGAGTGGGATGCAAGACACTATTGAAAAATAATTGATACTGTTACAGGGAAAAAAATGAAAAAGAATGACAAAGAGAAATAAATTTGGCATTGGGTGCTCACATTTTACAATTAGACACACAAGCATTTGTGCCTCAGTAAAGTTTTGTCATGTTCATACTACATATTGACCTAAAACCACATCTCAGTTTCTTAGATTTCCTCCCTCTTGCTTTCTCCTTGACAGACTTTTTGAAGATTTTAGATATGAAATCTCTTGCTGAGACGTATATCAAGTAATTATATTTGTGGCTGAACAAATGAAGGTGGAGGAATGCAAACCAGGTTTTGGTTATCACACCAGGATTTAACAAGAAAAGAAGAACAAAAGGATCCCCTAATTTCCTTATCCAGTTCCTCTGGCCAAATTGGAAAAGTCAAATAGAAACTTAGGTGCAATGCAATGCACAAAGGAACCACACAGGCTACAGTATTTAGTAACGTTACAGTCATATCTCCAAAATGATTGCTTTTCTCCTTGTGTAAGAGTGTGCATGAATTTTGGAGGTAAGACATCAGGCTGTAAGAAAAATATGTCAGGAAGTGACCCAAGAAATCAGTCTGCACATATACAAAAGGAGCCAGTACCACAGCATCTTGCAAACAGAGTTTTAGTAAAGACTGTTTCATTTTTACCACCACAGTATCTCTCTATCTGCGATACACAGTTCCCTTCAGTCCCCTTTGCCCAAACAAAGCACTACAAACATACATAAGAAAACAGTAAGACGTTAAGGCAAGTACTTTAGAAGCAGCAAGTGCTAAACTTTGGATGACCTGTGCAGAATACGTTCAGATTTTTTTTGTGTACATTGTGAATAGTCTTTAATTAAAGAATAAAATTTCTTAATAACCTCAAAGCACAAGATGCGTTTATTCTGGGAATAACTGGCATGAAATGAGAGTTTCTATAAAACTCAGCTTTATTTTATGCAGGGTGTGGGAAGGTTTACCCGTAAGGACTGACTCCCTGACCAAGGAGATCCAGTCGACTTCCACCTTTCCGTTCCACTCTCCACCTCTTTCCATCATTATTCCTCTTCAGTCTATTCCCAGACTCCTTCTTCCTTCTTTCACTACCTTTTTCTTAAGTCTCCCATTCTACATCCAGAATTGCTGCCTTTTCTTTGATGAGGATGGAGAGGTAAAGAAAGAGGTTAAAAAAAAAAAAGAGATAAGCTGCTGAGAATTTAATTTTCTTAAATATAACAATACTTTAAAAGTTGAATGATTACACTACTTGTCTATGTAGTATAAAAACTGACAGAATTATGCTTGTCAGGCAAGACTCCATGCAAAACTTGCCTGCTTTCATGTCTGCCACTCCTGTGGCAGCCTGGTGCTGGACTGCCTTCAATCTGTCAGGAATTACAGATGTTCCAGAGCCTACATTGCTCTAACCATCTACCAGGGTTCAGGCCAACATCTGGAGTTTGGAACAGCTGGAGCACACCAGGATGGGAACACTGCTTCCATCGGTGAGAACTTAAAATTTTTGGGCCTTCTTCCGAAGTTGCCACAAACAGAACTTCAAAAATATTGACTAACTCTGTCTCTACTTTTTTTAACCCTTTCCACACTGCAGGCTGCATGGGTGCTATCTGGGACAGTTGGGAAATGGAGTTTTTCTCCTTGGTGTTCCAGTGCCCAGAGTCCCATCACCTTCTGATGGTCAGAAGTAGTAAAACCAGCAAAAACACATGTAGCTGCTGTATGTGGTCTG
The DNA here is from genome assembly GCF_009769625.2 of Cygnus olor. Taxonomy (NCBI): domain Eukaryota; kingdom Metazoa; phylum Chordata; class Aves; order Anseriformes; family Anatidae; genus Cygnus; species Cygnus olor. The sequence goes on from NC_049169.1 coordinate 67,797,896, forward strand.
GTACATGGTTAGGAGCAGGGAGGGGATGGGGTGTATTCTTTGCAAATAAAAACTTCTGAAGATGCAGGTGAAGATCCAGCAATCCTTCCTGGGCATATAAAACTGTGATTTCAGAGGAATATACAGTTACTAAATACAGCCACATATTTAGCATATTTGGCAAGTGTTTCAAGGGATGAGGAAAGCTCTGCTGGTGCCAGCAACTTTCCATAATTTCAGCTTCAGGTTCCATGGAAGATATGCAATGAACTTATGCCTCCCAAATTACCATACCTCACTACAGCAAAATAAACACTGAATTCAGATTTTTTTTTAACATCTATTTATCATTGATAGCACGTATAACTAGGTCTGTCTCCTTCCAAGAGAAAAGAAGTATGCTTCTTGCTGAAAAAATGGCGAGCATATGCTTAATGAGATTGCAACTAACTGTTAATATTCAGGCAGCTGATGGAGGAAAAAATAGCAACGTTATATGCAGAGGTGCAGAGATGTTACATTTGTAAGATAATCTCCAACACAGCACTTGCAGCTCATGTTTATTCGCATACTGCAGAGGAATGTTTTCTAATCATCCAAAGAAGTTTACAGTGTTGTGTTGAGCTGACACCAGTTGAAATCAGGTCACCAAGCAAGCAAGAGATCCATAATGAAAAATGCTGTATAGCACATATGTGTGCTGTGCAAGAGGCTGCTGCTTCCAGTTTAGTAATGAAATCATGATGATTTTTTTTTTCCCAGTGAAAGATTTTGGCAGTCACACAAGCATGCTTTAATGGAGTTGTCGAGTCCTGAGAAGATCTAAGACTGAATCTTAAGTTTTACAGCTTTTTTCTGCTCATAGTCACAGTGTGTTTTACCTCTGGATTTTGCAGGTTGGCCTCAGCAGGTATGACAGAGTTTGCCCTTCCCTGCGAAAGATGGAGAAAATGGAATACATTGACTAAGACCAGGTAGGATTTTAAGTCCTTGGCACTGGATAAGGGGAAGAATAAGAGTTATGTTTCGGAACATGTGTATGAAAGTAGCCATTAATATATTTGCTATGATTTGTAATAGTGTTTTAAATGCATCTTATCAGAGTGCCAACTGCTTTTCAAAAATTTACTTGTGATTTTTTAAATGTGTATGTATATCCAGAGGTTCAACCTGATAGTCTTCAAGAGCCTCAATTTTCACAGGATATGTCTAACTAGTCACTTTTCAAAACATTGTCTGTTGCTAATTAAGTCTGGCACATTTCTGTCAGATAGGAAAGGAATGTCATTTCCCACATTATAGATGGGTCAACTATGATCCAGAGAATTTGTGCCCCCCTTGTAAATCAACAGCAGGGACACATATGTAAACGAAGAATCTTAAATAAGATCAGAGGAGAAACTACAATCCTAAATAATGATTCACCAATGTTTTTCCAAAATCTCTACAAGCTGTGATACTGAGCTTTTTTATTCCCTAATCCAGAGCTGTGCTGACCGTATCTCAGGAGTCATTGTAAAAAGATATATGAAGCTATATAGTTCCTACTCAGTGTGCATTTTTTGCCACTGAGGGACAGGATGCTCGTCTCCTGGCTGTTTTTCCCTGAATGTCAGTCAGGTAGATCCCATAATGCAACCAGGTTCCCAGAGTAAATAACAATCTCTTAATTCTGAGGCAGTGTCTGTCATTTGGAGTATGATAGGATCTCTTCATGTTCCTTTTTCTCAAAAAATCAAAGAGGACACGCGGGTTTCCTGGAGATCCAGTTATTCTTGTATAAGGACTATGAAGTGAGTCTAACCGGAAATGAGTGGCAAAAGCACCGTATTGTGACTGGCCTGGATGCTCCGTGCATCCTTGGCATAGACTATCTTAGAAGAGGATATTTCAAGGACCCAAAAGGGTTCCGCTGGGCTTTTGGCATAGCTGCCTTAGAGACAGAGGACATTAAACAGTTGTCTACCTTGCCCGGTCTCTCAGAGGACCCTTCTGTTGTGGGGTTGCTGAGGGTTGAAGAACAGCAAGTGCCAATCGCTACCACAACTGTGCACCGGCGGCAATATCGCACCAACTGAGACTCCCTGATTCCCATCCATGAGCTAATTCGTCAACTGGAGAGCCAAGGAGTGATCAGCAAGAGCCATTCACCTTTTAATAATCCCATATGGCCAGTGCGAAAGTCTAATGGTGAGTGGAGACTAACAGTGGACTATCGTGGCCTGAACGAAGTCACGCCACCACTGAGTGCTGCAGTGCCGGACATGCTAGAACTCCAGTACGAACTGGAATCAAAGGCAGCCAAGTGGTATGCCACAATTGATATTGCTAATGCATTTTTCTCCATCCCTCTAGCAGCAGAGTGCAGGCCACAGTTTGCTTTCACTTGGAGGGGAGTCCAATATACTTGGAATCGGCTGCCCCAGGGGTGGAAACATAGCCCTACCATTTGCCATGGACTGATCCAGTCTGCGCTGGAGCAGGGGGAGGCTCCTGAACACCTGCAGTACATCGATGACATCATTGTGTGGGGTGACACTGCAGAGGAAGTTTTTGAGAAAGGGAAGAAAATAGTCCAAATCCTTCTGAAGGCCGGTTTTGCCATAAAACAAAATAAAGTTAAAGGACCTGCACGAGAGATCCAGTTTTTAGGAATAAAATGGCAAGATGGACGTCGTCAAATCCCAATGGATGTGATCAACAAAATAACAGCTATGTCTCCACCAACTAGCAAAAAGGAAACACAAACTTTCCTAGGTGTCGTGGGGTTTTGGAGAATGCATATTCCAAATTACAGTCTGATTGTAAACCCGCTCTACCAAGTAACCCGTAAGAAGAATGCTTTTGAATGGGGCCCTGAGCAACGACAAGCCTTTGAACAAATTAAGCAGGAAATAGTTCATGCAGTAGCCCTTGGGCCAGTCCGAACAGGACCAGATGTAAAGAATGTGCTCTACACCACAGCCGGGGAGAATGGTCCCACCTGGAGCCTCTGGCAGAAAGAACCTGGGGAAACTCGAGGTCGACCCCTGGGGTTTTGGAGTCGGGGATACAGAGGATCTGAGGCCCGCTCTACTCCAACCGAAAAGTAGATATTGGCAGCATATGAAGGAGTTCGATCTGCTTCGGAAGTGGTCGGTACTGAAGCGCAGCTCCTCCTGGCACCCCGACTGCCGGTACTGGGTTGGATGTTCAAAGGAAGGGTCCCCTCTACACATCATGCAACTGATGCTACATGGAGCAAGTGGGTTGCACTGATTACTCAGCGGGCTCGAATAGGAAACCCCAGTCGCCCAGGAATCCTGGAAGTGATTATGGACTGGCCAGAAGGCAAGTACTTTGGGATATCGTCAGAGGAGGAGGTGGTCCGTGCTGAAGAAGCCCCACTGTACTACAAGCTCCCAGAAAATGAGAAGAAATATGCCCTGTTCACTGATGGGTCCTGTCGTATTGTGGGAAAGCATCGGAGATGGAAAGCTGCTGTATGGAGTCCTACACGACGAGTTGCAGAAGCTGCTGAGGGAGAAGGTGAATCGAGTCAGTTTGCAGAAGTGAAAGCCATTCAGCTGGCCTTAGATATTGCTGAATGAGAAAAGTGGCCAGTTCTCTATCTCTATACTGATTCATGGATGGTAGCAAATGCCATGTGGGGGTGGTTACAGCAATGGAAGCAGAACAACTGGGAACGCAGGGGCAAACCCATCTGGGCTGCTGCATTGTGGCAAGATATTGCTGCCTGGGTAGAGAACCTGGTTGTAAAGGTACGCCATGTAGATGCTCATGTGCCCAAGAATCGGGCTACTGAAGAACATCAAAACAACCAGCAGGTGGATCAGGCTATCTGTCCCATTAGGACTATCTGTCCCATTAGTTAGCTATTTTAGCATATCAGGCATAAGAAAATACTGTCCAAGTATTTTTTTTTTTTTTTTAAGTTGTGTAGACTATATTCTATTTTTTTACAACACAAGAAAGTGAGCTGCTATCATATGTCACTCTGGAGAACATAACAGCTCTTCACTTCCTCTTTTTTAACTCTTTACTTCTTCAGACTATTTAGTACTTAGCCTTTCCACACCCTGCATAAAATAAAGCACACTGAATATGTATAAGAAAGAGAAAAAAGCAAAATCACATTAATATTGCCACTAGTTATGGAACTTCAACCTGGCAGGACTCCACAGAAAGCAAGCACAAGGCAGTGATGTGTTCTCACTAGCTGTGAACTCCTCCTATACAACTCAGGCAAAGTACATGAAGCCAGCAGAAAGGATTTCTTGGATTTCTGGTACTTTCAATATTGCTTCCAGGTCATAAGCATTCAGCTGATATCCCACTGAAAAATTCCATGCTTCCACTTTGCAGGAGTTTGTCACACATTATGTTGTCCCCTTCAGTACCTGGCTGGGGATGGCTGGGCCACTGAGGAAGAAACCACCACAAAACTCCACAAGACACCACCACACCATTTCCAACTGGGCAATGCACCCAGGAGCTAGGACAACATGTGAGCCTCATAGTAATACAGCACTTCAAAGTGACATACACCTTCACTTAACTAATAAACAAAATTATTCTAAGTGTAATGAGAGCTTTGTTAAAGTCTTATCTCAGTATACTTTTCTACTCAGCTGAATCATAGAATCATTAAGGTTGGAAAAGACCTTCAAGATCACCTGGCCCAATCATCTCCCTACCACCAATGTCACCCACTAAACCATGTCCCTAAGCACCACGTCCAACCTTTCCTTAAACACTCCTAGGAACGGTGACTCCACCACCTCCCTGGGCAACCCGTTCCAATGCCTGACTGCTCTTTCTGAGAAGAAATGTCTCCTTATTTCCAACCTAAACCTCCCCTGGCGCAACTTGAGGCCATTCCCTCTGGTCCTATCACCAGTTATCTGGGAGAAGAGTCTGACCCCCAGCTCCCCACACCTTCCTTTCAGGTAGCTGTAGAGAGCAATATGGTCTCCCCTGAGACTCCTCTTCCCCAGACTAAACAAACGAGCTCCCTCAGTCGCTCCTCATAGGACTTCTGTTCCAGGCCCTTCACCAGCTTCATAGCCCTTCTCTGGACATGCTCCAGGGCCTCAATGTCCTTCTTGTAGTGAGGGGCCCAAAGCTGAAGACAGCACTCGAGCTGCAGCCTCACCACAGCAGAGTACAGGGGGATGATCACCTCCCTGGTCCTGCTGGCCACACTATTCCTGATACAAGCCAGGATGCCGTTGGACTTCTTGGCCACCTGGGCACACTGCCAGCTCATGTTAAGGTGAGCATCAACCAGTACTTCCGTATCCTTTTCCTCTGCACAGCTTTCCGGCCACTCTGCCTCAAGCCTGTAGTGTTGCATATGGTTGTTGTGGCCAAAGTGCAGGACCCAGCACTTAGCCGTGTTGAACTTCATCCCATTGACCTCTGCCCATCAACCCAACCTGTCCAGGTCCCTCTGCAGGGCCTTCCTACCCTCCAGCAGATCAACACTTCCCCCCAACTTGGTGTTGTCTGCCAACTTACTGAGGGTGCACTCAATTCCTTCATCCAAATCATCAGTAAAGATATTAAAGAGGATGGGCACCCAACACCGACCCCTGGGGAACACCTCTGGTGACCGGTTGCCAGCTGGATTTCACTCCGTTCACCACCACTCTCTTGGCCCGGCCTCCCAGCCAGTTTTTAACACAGCAAAGAGCGTACCTGTCCAAGGCATGGGCTGCCAGATTCTCCAGGAGAATACTATGGAAGACCATATCAAAGGCCTTGCTGAAGTCTAGGTAGACTATGTCAACAGCCTCTCCCTCATCCACCAGCCGGGTCGCTTGGTCGTAGAAGGAGATGAGGTGGGTCAGGCAGGACACGAGCCTTTCATGAACCCATGCTGGCTGGGCCTGATCCCCCGGTTGTCCCGCATAGGCTGTGTGACTGCATTCAAGATGACCTCTTCCATCACCTTTCCTGGCACTGAGGTCAGGCTGACAGGCCTGGAGTTTCCTGGATCCTCCTTACAATGCAAAAAATTTCTGCCGTGACTCGGATTTGAACCGAGGTTGCTGCGGCCACAACGCAGAGTACTGACCACTATACGATCACGGCCATCCTGCACCTGTCACCACCACTGAGCACAAACTTTTCTACTCCAGCTGGTAGTGAGGATCTAGCGCAACTCTAGCCTTGAACTGGAAAGATACTGACCAGACAGTGAAAAGCTATCAGCCTCTGCAAACCTGCAGATACTATGGTTCACCAACTACCTAAATTGTATTCATACAGCTCTTGTCATAAGAAATATATTGAGTAAGTTCGGGGGCAGGTTAACTTGACATAGACTCATAAACTTTATATATATATATATATATATATATTTGTATATATATATATATATATATATATATCTGTGTATATGTGTTTATTGCCTGAAACAGTTTCTATAAAAGTCTGCTTTCATCTTTTAAAGCAGTTCTGAAGTAAGCTAGATATCAATGATAGACACGCAGTAATGGGATTCTTTCTCTTCCTTTGTTGTTGTTGTTTTTCAGTAGAATGGGAGGAAATAAATTCTCCAAAAAATCCCCATTTGGTGTTTCTAAATGCTGTTGAGGACAAGCCCTCTCCAGGAGTTTAAATTCCACAAGTTTAAAGTCCATTCTGTCCTCTGCCTGCTGGCTGCAGCTACCAACAAAGGCTTATTTAATGAGTGCCAATTGTGACAGCACATTTTGCAATGCTGAGGGACCAAAGGGTGCAAAACTTGCTCTGAGAAAAATGCCTGGTCTCCATAAGGGAGAGTGTGAAGAAAAAAAAAAAAAAGAAAAAAAAAAAAAAGCAGTATTGAGGAACTTCTGCTGGATAAAGGCTGAAAAATATTTTAAACCGCATTAGAAATATAAAGTTTGCCTATTTCTCCTGTTTCATACACTGTTCAGGCAATGAACACATATGCTGTCACATTCATATTTTACGGGCTCTGTTTTTTTCCCCAAACCTTCATACCTCATACTTGAACTTTAAACTTGTGACAGTGTTATGTTCATTAGAATAAGAATCACTTGCTATTTCCATTGCAAAGCTCCCCCCAAGAGGTTATCTTAGCTGTTTTATAAATCATATCAGGAGGAAAGCTGGCATAAAGGTTGACAGCTCACTCTAGATAATCATTTCCCCTTCTCTTAAGTGACTTTAAGGAGAAAGGAGTGTGTAGCTTGCCAGTTCAGTTTTTAGTGGTCAAGCATCCACATCTAACCACCAGCAACATCCTGACTAAATTAGCTTTTAAGCATTTTACTGCAATACAGGAAAATCATAGTCCTGCTCATAAGGAGAAAGACTCAAACATTCATCAGCCATCAAGCTGTATTTTCCTTGTCCTCCCAGTGCAGTACTCATTACACACATTAATAAAACTAAATCCTGGGCAGAGAGACTGAAGGAAAAAAGAAAGAAAAAAGAGAAAGAGAAAGAGAAGAGAAAGAGAAAGAGAAAGAGAAAAAGAAAAAGAAAAAGAAAAAGAAAAAGAAAAAGAAAAAGAAAAAGAAAAAGAAAAAGAAAAAGAAAAAGAAAGAAAAAGAAAGAAAAAAAAGAAAAAAAAAAAAAAGAGACCTGTTCCTTTAAAACTGCTCTACACCACCATGAACTGATTCCAGGCTTTTGAAATCAATAGGAATCTTTCCACATTTTTATTGGACTTTGGAGCCAGTGTTGTCAGAGGAGAAGGGCTCACTATAGCAAGGGTAAAGTTGTGGGTCACTGACAGTAGATGTAAGACTTTCTTGGAAGTTGGTAGTGACAGCAGCAAGTATTAAGGAAGAAAAAGAATCTAGCGATATTGCTTAAAATGTATGCATGACTCATCTCCTAATTGTTGCATCTATCCCTGAAATTGTTGTCTCTTATTTGAATAAGGATAATAAGGCTGTCCTTTATAAAAAGGATAATCCTGAAAATGTGTATCAGTAACTAAGATATAGAGAGCTTATTTTCTCACTGTCTTGTAATACAGAATCAGAAGACAAATTCAGTTCAATGCCATTGGGAAGAATAAAGTCCAACCCTGATAAAAACAATACCTTTTTACATGGCATATAATTAGACTTTGAAATTAATTTATTTTGGATGCCAAGAACTTGACAAGATACAAAAAGGGAGTGGACATTTATGCAGACAATGAAACCATGTGCAGTTGTTAATTACGTGGAACAAATGTTTTAAAAAGACATAAAATCTTATATTTCAGATATTTAACAACTGTAAATTCACCAGCCCAAACTGACAAAGAAAACAAGTAGTTTAACTTGGTTAGCTACCAATAAATAGTTAATTTTACTGGTGTAGAAATAAAGGAACTTCTGAAAGTAGAGCAGAGTCTGAATCTTATGCAATAACTTGAATGGAATACGGCCAATTAAAGAGATACTGCATAAAGCAATACTGCTTGCAGATATTACTAATTCTCAGTGTTCTCGTCACTTTATTAAGCTGCTCTTTGCTAGTACAATACCCCCAGGAAGCAGATGAACCTTATATCTAGTACACGCTGGTAGTTTCAGAGCTCGGCAGTCTATTCGCATTGATAGAAGAGATTACTATTATCACTGAGTTACTTACACATGTAGCTCTTAAAAAGACAAAGGACTACACAAGACGCCACCCAGTAAAGTGGGTCACAGTTGAAGGCATGTTTGCAGATAGGTGTGAGGACGCTGAACAGCTTCTACAATCAACTCCTTGCTACACGATACTGGCGCTTAGTTTCCAGGGCTGCCAGGCTCCCTCCCTTAAGTCTGCATGAAGATGTTTTAAAACACACAGATTCCTTGTCTGGTACAAAACCATTGAATAACCAGATATTGTTTGTTTGTTTGTTTGTTTGTTTCATTATCAATAACATTAGCAGTTTTCATTACCAGTTGCAGAGCTGTGTGTGACTTGCTGTTAAGCAGGTTTTATTCCTAGCTCTCACCTGCCACCGGGTGAAATGCTGAGAAACAGAACTAGGAGGCAAATACAAAATCAGTATTGTGTTTGCTCTAAAGGAAACAAGGAAGCAAGCTGCTGGAAGCAAGCTGAACCAAAGCTGCTGCATTTTTTCTTGGGCTTAACTTGTTTTCAGTGTTGTAACATGTATTGTACTAACTGGTAAACTGTACATAAAGGTCACTTCATGCTCCTTGAATGCAAATTCATGGAAATGAAACTTGTTAGCTATTAAAAAGGAGCCCATGATTTGGGACATGAAGGACCATATCTAATTTCTAGAGAAACTACCTTAAGAAGGTAAGGAGTTACAACTGGCTTTATTTTTCGTGGACTTCACAGACAGAGAAATACTGACTTCTACAATGAGAATCTAGTGGAACAACCAAGCAGCTATTGCTGAACTTGGCCAGCGTTTTTATTGAAGTTAAGACCAAAGTGTGTGTTTAGCATGCAGGTCATAAAGAAAGAAAGTTGTTGCATCAGCGGGAGCTCCTGTCAGTGCTGTCTTAAACTCCTGGAGATGAGTTTGCCTTGTGACTAGTGTAGTCACAGAAAACAATGCACTGTGGCTGGGTGCTGGGGTCAGTGATGAGCTTAGGACACAAAACAATAATCACTTGGGCCCTTTGTTCCCAGAAGCACAAGTGATGTAAAGCATCTTTCAAGAAGACAGAGGAATTCTCATGCTGGGATTTTTTTTTTTCCTTTGCTTTCGACAAAGGCCAGGGTGGTATGCTCTTGGTATGCTCTTCCGCCTTTGCACTTCCCTGGCAGCTTCTGAGGATGTGGCTTCATTTCACCACGTATGCTCTCTGAGAGAGAGAAAGATCATTCAAGTGTGTTAATAATTGTTTTGGACAAGAAGTGCCAGGGAAACAGCTCTATGTGTGGAGGTCTGTTTCGATGAGAGTTAAATATCATTGTGTCTAGAAGGCCATTTACATTTTGTGTTTGATTTGGACACTGGAAATGATGTTATTCTTATAAAGATCTAGTTTACACAGAATTCATTACAATGTCTGATAAGCCAGCTACATCTCAGCACTCTGAAAGCATCAGGGTATGGGTATGGGATGAAAATTTTGCCTTGTTTACTCCAGACTTACCTTAAAACTCTAACACATTTTGCACAGCCCTTTTGCATTTTTTTGTTACAGATGCCAAGCCATTAATATACTTTCCCACTTGTAATAACCTAAAATTAATAAATGAAATGTTTATTATTATGACCAGACTTCATTGTTTCTTGAATGTGGACAGTTCAGTACAATTTCTAACCTGCACGTGCTTGCCGCCTGGGGGCTATGAGTCATGTTTGTTTTAAAAGAGGCAGCACCCACAGACTGTCAGTCACCCGGGTTATTAGAAACAGAGCACTTCAAGAATTACTCTACCACCTCCTCACCTCTAAATATAGCTGGTGTGCGTGGGTCTAAGTGATTTAGCTAGTCTGAGAAAAGGTCTCATTCCAAATAATCAATTAAAAATCCATCATTTTAAGAACTATGTGGGCCTCAGGCCAAATGCATCTTGGATGTAATACCTTTGACTGTTTAATGCTGGTATTAATTATTTGTATTACAACTCCAGGTCCTAACTCAGAATGGGATTTCTTTTTACTAGCAGGTAACAAGGCCTGTTCCAAAGAGCGAGCTATTTAAGTAGGCATAATGGACAAAGAGCAGCAGAAGAAAATCATCATTATTGCCTGCTTCTCAGACGGGAAACAGAAAGACAGATTCAATGACCTGCCAAGGGTCACATAGGAAAAAGTAATTCATAAATCCTAGCACAAGGTCTTAAGCCATGAGATTTCTTCTCATTCTTTAATTAATAATAAAACACCACAGATGTCTAAGTATCTAATATCTACAAAATTGCTCTAAGGTCTGTAGGCTTGATAAAATTAATTTCCATTAAGAGCAATGGAATGTGAGGACACTCTGTACTGACCAGAAAAGTAGGCCTTGCATAATTTGCAGTCTTTTAATATTCTTTTAATAGAGAATGTAAAAATCAGGGATAGTCAAATTAAAAATAGAGGAAACAGTTGCCAAACCTAAGCTAAAACCAAAATAACTGATTCAAGAAGAAAACCAAATTAAAATAAAACAAAACAAAAAACAGGTCTAAAAAAGCAGACTCTATGAGTGAAAACATTTCTAATGATTTTTCCTTTTTTAAATTAGATAGTTGTTTGTCAGTGTTGGTGAAGGGCCTAGAGGGGAAGACATACGAGGAGCGGCTGAGGTCACTGGGCCTGTTCAGCCTGGAGAAGAGGAGGCTGAGGGGGGACCTCATCGCAGTCTACAACTTCCTCGCAAGAGGGAGTGGAGAGGCAGATGACCTATTCTCTGTTATCACCAGTGACAGGACCCACAGGAACGGTGTCAAGCTGAGGCAGGGGAAGTTTAGGCTGGACATCAGGAAGAGGTTCTTCACCGAGAGGGTGGTCGCACACTGGAACAGGCTCCCCAGTGAAGTAGTCACTGCACCAAGCCTGTCTGAATTGAAGAAGATATTGGACTGTGCACTTAGTCACATGGTCTAAACTTTTGGGCAGATCTGTGCGGTGCCAGGAGTTGGACTTGATGATCCTTATGGGTCCCTTCCAACTCAGGATATTCTATGATTCTATGATTCTATGATTCTATGTGTTCTGTTGTCTTGAGCTTTAGGGGTGCACTTGGTCACATTTTTTAACTCTCTCATAGCACAAAGGACTACCAACAGAAATTCTCACAGAATCACCTACCTGAAGGATTTGAATTTCAAGGAAAACATCAAGAATCAAGGAACCTGCAATATAATCACAACAGTCAACAACGCTGAATTGCTTATGCCAATACCTGCAGGTTGTAAGAAAGAAGTTAAGCACTGTGGGAAAAGTTCATCCCTACCACCCCCATAAAGGCCACCACAGAGAGCTTCCAAAAATACCTGAACTCCTTACACCCAAATCTCTCTTAGTCTCTTTCAGATTTTTCCACAAATGTAACAGGAATCATCACTGTGTTGTACAGTATGTAATACATCCTCAGCATGTAGTGGGTATAAAATTTGAATCTTCCCATCCCCCTCTATTGCTTGTTGAACTGACTTTTTACTATTGCTCCAACTTAAGCCTGAATCTTGCAATGAGTTATCACCATGCCTTAAACTGGGCACAGTACACACATTACTGACGTTAATGAAATTGCATAGCTAAACATATATATCCGATGTAGTTGTTGTGACAGGTATGACTTTGTTTTTAAAGCACCTAGCTTAACTGGAACATGCAGCTATTGCTCCAGTTAAAATATCAAATAATAGTACTCATGCTATTTTTAATAAAACATGCTACATTTAAAGCACTGATATTGCAGCAAAAAATACAGAAATTAAACCATGTTTCATTACAACCTATCCTAGTCCTCCATCCTTGTCTATATGTAAATCAAACCAATTTAACCATCACTCTGCTGTAAGATACTGCAAGACACTACAGTACAATATTATTTTCCTCATTTCCAGTGTTATATAATAAACTTTGATTCTCTCAGGAATCTGCACAGTGAGCTGACCAGTATTCCTTGTTAAAACTATTGCACAAAAACGCAATTTATTTTTTTTTTTGCAAAATGCAAAAAAAATGCAAAAATTAAATTTGTTACTTTATAAGACATATTGAGGTTCTTGGTTGGCATGGACTTACTAGATGGAAACTTTGTCCCATTAGTGTTTATTCTGATAAGTTATCTTTAACTGTTGTAGGGCAAAGTTCTTAGGAAATACATGCCATTGCTATCACTCTCTGCAGTTGTGAGACGTACCCTCCAGATAGGCCCTACTCATTCAACATCCACCCTATTAATCTTCTTAATCACAAGGAAAATTCAGGTTTAAAGAAGGTGCCACTGCTTGTGGCTGGGCTTATTCTTCAAAAGCATACAAATAATTGAAGTCTTTGTGATCCACTTACAGAACACTGGTAGTGATAAGGCATTTAGTTTACAGTTACTAGTTAGACAATCTCACTTCTGTGGAAGTGTTAAGGCTGCTTATTTCTGCAAGAATGGTAGTCAAAAGACTTGACTTTAAGTGAGTATCAGCCCATTAATCAATGATTATATTTTATGTGTTTCTGAACTTATAGTAAAAGGTCACGAAACTTTCTAGGTGACTCGTTTATTCAATAAATTTTAGTAAAGGAAGGAAACTTGTGCTGATGCTCATGATTGAATGGAATGTCCATAGAGTTTAACAAGACCTTCTGTGGAAGACTGGTAGCAGAAAGACCACATTCAGGCAAATCAGGCAACTGTAATGTGCCCTTGACCTCCCTTATGTAGCATTAATATCAATTTATCTGCCTTGTCATGAGTAGAGTAGAGGGAATACTGAGTGGTAAGTAGAGGTGATAAGAGTCCCTGAACTGGCTTCAAAAGTAGAGTGGGTATTAACTTCAGATAGGCTTTTTAGAGCTTATAAATCAAAGAGTGCACCTGAAAATTCAGAACTAAATGACTGAAGTAACTTCATGAAAGATTTAAAAGAAAACATGGATCAAGAGTAATGGTGAACATACACATAATTTAAATATATGGTGCTAGAATGTGCCCTTGGGTTATCAGGTTATGAGGGAGATAAAAGGGTTCATTTATGCCGCTGGACATTATGTTTGCCTTGACTGCTGTAGACTAGAAAGGTAATGAATAGACTGAGGGCATCATGCAGTGCAGTGCCAAAAGCTGAGAAAAATGAAAGCAGGATCCCCCCAAACGAGGGATAGTCACTTAGCTCTATTACAAGTCTAAGAAGTTAAAGGGGAAATCCTGCAGCCTTACCTACAAAGAGCAGCTGGTTTCAGCACAAGGGAGGATAGAACTTGGCTTTTGTCCTAGAGTAAGCTTAATGGCTGAAGTTTCCTCTTCAAAAGGTTGCCCTTCATTAGGGATAGATCAAGTGTTCTAAGACATGCTTGTGAGTAAAACCTCTATAAATACCTGAGGGGACAATGTAAAGTGGATGGGGCCAAACTGTTCTCAGTGGTGGCCAGTGATAGGAAAAAGGGTAATGGGTATAAATTGAACTACAGGAGGTTTCATTGCCATATGAGGAAGAACTTCTTTACAGTTTGGGTGACAAAGTACTGGAATTGGCTGCCCAGAGAGGTTGTGGAGTCACCTTCTTTGGAGATATTCAAAACCTGCCTGTATGCAATCCTGTGTAACATGCTCGAGGTGACCCTGCTTGAGCAGGGGGCTTGGACTGGATGATCTCTGGAGGTCCCTTCCAACCTCAACCATTCAGTGATTCTGTGAAAAACTGCCCCATGAAAACCTGCATGTGGTACTCAGCAACAGGCTTCAGTGGAGCTATTGAGGTGAGACAGTTGTTGGTTTCTGGGTCACCAACATCTAGTAGACATGGAGCTAGAAGGACGCTGTGTGATTCATGAACTTGAGCTTTTAATTGAGCTTAGATATGGAGCATAACGGGAAAGGATATTTAACATTTACTGAACACAAGGTCTAAAGTAGTTGGTCTTTTCATTAACTTTGGTAGACTTCAGATCACCATCTGAAAGATCGAAAGCTACTGCACAGAGTATGAAGCTGTCCTGGTTTCAGGTAGGACAGAGTTAATTTTCCTCCTAGTAGCTGGTAGGGTGCTATGTTTTGGATTAGGATGAGAAGAGCGCTGATAACATGCTGATGTTTTAATTGTTGTAGAGCAGTGCTTACACCAAGCCAAGGACTTTTCAGCTTCTCGCTCTGTCCTGCTAGCGAGCAGGCTAGGGATGCGGCAGGAGCTGGGAGGGGACAGACCCAGGACAGCTGACCCAAACTGGCCAAAGGGGTATTCCATACCATCTGACGTCATGCTGAACAATATATAGGGGTGGCTAGCCGGGGTGGAGGGGGGGGCCGGCTGCTCGGGGATAGGCTGGGCATCGGTCAACGGGTGGTGAGCAATTGCATTGTGCATCACTTATTTCGTACACATTATTACTATTAATACTATTATTATTATTATTATTGTTGTTATTCTTTTCCCTGTCTTAATAAACTGTCTTTATCTCAACTCACAGGCTTCACTTTCCCGTTTCTCTCCCCCATCCCGGAGAGGGAGGGGGGAGGGTGAGCGAACGGCTGTGTGGTGTTTGGCTGCCAGCTGGGCTAAACCACAACAGAAGCCCACAGGCTAGAAGTGGAGCATGAAATCTTTATTCCTGCTATCAGCATATCAGGATGACTAGTGACCAGAAGTCATCGTCTGACAATTAATTGTTCAGTTGGCTGTTGAAACAAGCTCAGGATCTTAGTTCGCTTCCCAGCAAATGACAGTATGTGACTGTCGCACCAGTATTTTAGTCAGGTGTCACAGGAGGGATCAAGAACTGAGTTGTTGTCACTGACTAGTTCTTCTCTCACCTCTTCCTGTAGTTCATTCAGGTCATTGTTGAGGTGGATATAACAAGCCTTTCTGCTCCTGTCCTTAGAATAGGGAGGTGGGAGCAACATGCTAAATATTATCTGCCCTTTTAGGAAGATTGTCATTTACCTGCCCTACCTCAGGTTTAGTTATCTGATTAATCAAGTAACTCCCCACTCAGTACAAAGCCTTAGAAATTGAATTTGGCCAATGTGGACCACATTATGATTCTCAAAACATCCTTTATTTGTTTGGATCTCATAAACTATGGTATAAGTGGTCTCAGTGTGACTGTATGTACAGTGCTCCATACTGCGCATGACTGAGTAAGATAATTATACTTCATGGTCTCTTGCTGAGTCTGAGTAGTACAGTACAAAATATAAAATGATATAGACACCTTAAGTCCCTAAAAAGGGTTAAAGGAGGTTTTGAAAAACTTCTGTTGGAAAAGATCTGTTTGGTAGATGATTACTCTGAGCTCAAATGGTCTATAAAGTTTCAAGAAGAAAATATGTAAAAGGAATGAATATGACTGCTATTGAATAAGTTTTTGACAATTGTTGTCAGTAAGCTGATCTCATGAAACAGAAACAAATGAGTTTCTTTGACAAGGCAGTAAATGATTGGATTTGCACACATATGCCTATTTATTTTTTGTTACCACAAACACCATTTTCAAGCACACAACATTACAAACAGTAATAGCATGAGCACACACACACAGAGAATCTTGAGGGGCCAGTGAACAGGAAATTAAATGCATCACAAAATAAAGAACCTTTTAAAGGAAGCAGTGATGATGGAAGGAAAACTCAACAAAGCAAAGGAATTAATTCTGAAATCGGGGTGTGCTACTACCCAAGACTCTATAGGACTGCAGTGCCCAAATATGTATCCACCCAGACATGGTTTATCTGATAGCAGTCATGCAACTTCACTAGAAATACTAAAGTAATGTTACCAGAATTTTCCCTTGTCTTAACACACATCCCATCCCTTCTCTGACTGTATTCTACCCTGTATTTTTGGACGGTGAAGGCAAATTACATTTAAAGGACAACTCTAATAGTATCTACACAATGGCTCTCTACAATTCATTTCACTTTTTGTGTTCCACACTCCCTCACAATATAGAGATCCTCAGTATGTAGCTTCTTGTAGATTCTTTACTGCACCAGAGCTATAAGTCTAGTTCACGATCAGCACAATCGGGATACTTTTCCCAGGACAATATGACATGGACTAGGAAGAGGATTTATGTCAGGTATCTTTGCTTTGTTCTTTTCTTAGGATACAGTCAATCACATTTCTCCTACTATCTCTTCAACGCATAATTCACCAAAATCCCTTATTTAGCTTCACAAGAAAGTAATTTTCTAGTGTGAAGACCATTCATGCTACCATTAGAGGGCAATAATCAGATATTGCCCTCTGAAAATATTTGTGTGTGTGGAAATGAGGGTAGGGTAAATAGCAGAAGGAGCTCAGTTCTGAATACTCTTGCTGTAGCTACCAGGGTGGGAAGCCATTCTTCCATGGAAAGGGACAAAATCCTCCTGTCCTTGGAGTAGTAACCTGGTTACTTTTTTTTTCTTTTTTTTTCTTTTTTTTTAAGAACGCTTTCCAATTCTCAATTATTGCATAGCTCCTACAGTCACATATACATACACATATATGTACTGGTGAGTCACTATAGCTACTGTCAAGGCCTTTTTTTGTTCCCCTAAACTTCAATGTACTCAATATATAGTAAAATGCCTTAGCCAATAGGAGATGGCCCATTACTGCTGAAAAAAAGAGCAAAGTTATTGCTTTGTGATCCTTCCTGAGTAAGGAGAGGTACATATGATATTCCATGGCTCAGAAAACCAGCAGGAAGAAAAACAGTTTTGCTCCATGAAGAAGTGACCAGCCCTAGATCTGTACCATCTCACGATGTGGTGACTTCTCTCCTGTTCTGAATCCAATCCTCTTGGTCAGGGTGCAGGAGATGGGAAGGGAAGAGGAAAGGGGTGAACTCAAGGCCTTTCCCTGCTGCATGGCAGAAGGAGGCTCTGTTCCTACTGCTAACCTCCACTCCAGACAAGGCCAGTGGAATACTTTTTCTGCAGAAGGGCATAAGAGAGTAGTACAAAGCTCCTATGTGCACTGTGCACAGATAAGAAAACCTTGCCCTAAATGTGAAAAGAAAGATTACAGAGGGGAGAAAACAACAACCCAGCAAAAACTGGCATAGCTACTAGAACTATGTTATTGAGGATGCTATTTGTCATCTGCTGTATAATAGAGCACGCATTTGGAAACAGGCTGGCAATTCCATTTCATTCACTTCTCTTTCCTATTCCACAAGTGTCATTGAAAGTAAGCAGCAAAGTCACCCTCTTCATGAATTTCTCTAACTGAAATGCTCTCCTGAGGATTGTTATCCTGCTGCTATGTGATCTAGTCTGGAAGCCTGCATGTACCAAATTAAAGAGAACTCTATGAATCAAAGCTGTGAGACCGAGGTATATAATGAACGCAAGAGCATATAAGGCCCAGACCTGCTCCTGCAGAAATGAGCAGCAAGGGTCTGATTCTGATTTTGCTTATCCAGCTATAAATCAAGAACAACTTCACTGAAGCATACATCAGTGAATAGTGAACAAACAGTCTTTCAGTACCAAGCCACCAAATTCCCAACATATCACGCACTGTGTTTAGTATAAAACACTTTCCCAGCTTGACTTTGTCTGCAGGGTCATCCTGGAAGAAAATGCTAAGGAAATGTTCAAACTCTGTCTTAAAAGAAAAAGTGGTTATGATACAGTTGAGAAGTGGATTAGCAGAGCCTACTGAGCCCCCACCAACTGCCCATCTGCAGGGAAAAAGAAACAGGGACACTTTTCAGAGACCAAACTAAGCAAGGCTACTGCTGTCCCTTTGCTGTACTTTCAAATCCCTTCTGAGTCCAGAGCTGGAGGCAGGATTTGATGACCAGACAGCTACGATGAAAGCTATTAAAAGATTCCATAAAATTTTATGTGTGTATGAGCACTCTTTTTTTCAAGCTAAAAAGACAGTGCAGCTGAATATCCCTTTGTAGAATGAGACTTAAAACATGGAGCATCAAGCTAAGTCACAACTGGGTTATATGGGCCAATAGATTTTCAAAAGGACTAGTTAGAATTGCAATGGCAGAGAAATAATTAGTTGCAACAGAGTGTAACAGACAAACGCTGGTTATCATGGCTTGGAGGAAAGAAAGAGAAATGGTATTTTTGTTAAGGCATAGTACTCATCAGAATGGCAAGGCTGAAGTTACGCAAAAGAAAATTGCCCATTTCTACCAGAGTGAAGAACACATGATTTTGTGATGTTCTTTGTAAATGGGACTGCACCAAAGAACATCAGTACCAGAGAGAATAATTGCATCCCTGTCTTACCACATCTTCATCTTTTTAATGAGAATTGCCTGGCAAAGCACCATGTGCTGGGTCACAACGTTGCCCAGAGAGGGTTTGTGTTTGTGTAGTGACTGAATATGAATTTGTAGCCTATTACTGGGCATTATAGCATTATATAGGCCACTAAATGAAAAATGGTCTTCTCCCCAATTACCTTTTAAATCATTTGCAAATTATTTATTTATTTATTTATTTATTTATTTATTTTTCCGCAAGCTAAAAGATGGAACAAGACACATACTCTTGTCTTGCTGCTGTGGTTTGTTTGTTTTTATTTCCCATCCCAGGGCTTTAGGGAGCATGTCTCTGCTAAGTATTTCTGCAGCTGTTCAAAGGCAATCTTACTGCACAATACAGTATCTGAATAATTGTCCCAGGTGACTATTAAAGTCTACGACTGCACCATAAAATCATGAGGAGTAATCTTGCACCGCAGCAGAAAATACCCAACAGCCAACCCTGCAGAGTGTCATTCCTGTTAGCAGAGAACTACTGCAACCAAGTAAAGATTCAGGAAGACAGAAAGAGTACAGGGAAGGCTTTGGACCTTAAATTGTTGCTTTTCTTGCCAACTAAGCAAAAGTTGTAAATGATTGTTAAATATTGAATTGTCTGTATTCATCCCTAGCCAACTGAAGTCAACAGACTTACATTGAGGATGACATTAACCCATTACATGCAAAATGTTTGTTTTTTTCCTTTCCTTCTCTCTCTCTCCCCTTACAGTTTTATATACTGCAGGAGAGGAACCCCTTTAAAGCCTAATGTATGGTAATACAGTTTAATTGTGGTTGGTTGGCCTGTTGGGGATAAAATGTACTGGTTCCAAGTCATTTTGCTGACTCTAAACTTGGCACAGTGCAGAGAGCTGGGGGAAGGGAGATTGCTAATAAAAATAGCTGTGCTACCTGGGAAGTCTCTGCATACTGCAAAGGTACTGCTGGGGTAGGCCCTGCAATTGCAGATAATCGATTTTTTAAAACAATGATGTTTGACTCACTGACTACACAGTTTGCCTCTTAACCCTTAAATAAGCACAACTTGCACACAAATTTAAATCCCAGATGAGCATTCTGTGGGCACCCAGTCCTCTCTGAACAGCAGGTACTAACTTCGCATTCATTATACAACTTCTTCCGAGTTGTGAGCTGGGGAGAGCCGAATTGCTTAAGGCAGGAATCTCTAGTCTTCATTTCCTGCAGCATGACAACAGAGACCCAAAAGCAGGGGTGCTTGTTTCCTCTTCCCACCTCTTCTGATCTGTCATTTGGACAGAATCCCACCCCACAGTCCTCCTACCAGGTAAGTGATTTGTGCCAGTGTGGAGCTGGCTACCCACAGCTCAGGACAGAGGCTTAGGAGAGGTGATTATTACTGATCGATACCTTGCTTACATGGAGCACTTGAATTCTTTCTTTCAGATGGTTACTCCACAAAGGTAACCACCTGTGCAGGAGTGCACCTCTCCTTGTCGGCCTTCAGCTCTTGTAAGTATCTCCAAACTGCCAGACAGAAGCAGCTCTATTAGCTACATGTGGTTCACATCACATCAGTGATATGCATACAAACATTGTGTACACAACTCCAATTTTAGATGATTCATAATGGGCAATGGGGCTTTTGAGCCTATTCACATCCATCCGTGATATGAACCCAGTTAAGATTATCAGCGACCAAAGGTTCATACCACTACGGAGCTGTTCAGCACCCTCAGGAAAAAATGAACTTGCTTCAACCAACAGTGCCTAGCACTTTTACTCTTTTACTTGAATACCTACATCTACATGAGTTTAAAAACCTCACAGTATGATTTCGGAGTGCTTTCAAAGTTGACTTTAAAACTTCACCTATTTGGGTATAGACAAGTACAGGGCAGTAAGCTCTTTCCTAACAGCCATTATTGATGAGTCTTTTTCCTGCACCAGCAACCAGCCCAGGGCTAATGAAGTGGTGGAAGCTGAAACTAGTTTCATTTTCCTCCTCATCGCAAAGGTAACTTTAAGTGCAACATATAAGACTGGTTCTCATTCAGGCACTGCTGATGCTCTTTGGTTTCAAGCCTCATCATTCTGAATTTCAGAAATGGAACAGCAGGACACTCATTCTGAGTTTAAGATCATCAGAACTGAATAGCACAATTAAATGATTTGTCTGTCCAGCACTGAGTTACGGTGTCATGCTCTGAAAGCTGGTATTAGTGCTCTGGACAATGAGGAGGAAAGTTTAGATCTGAGATAGCATTGCTATACTGTAGTTGTTATGAAGTTGATGAGACTTGCACAGTTTGGCTTTACGAATAGATAAAAGGATTTCACACTTGCAGCTGTGCTAATCACAGACACTTGAAAATTCATTTAATTCTACCCAAATACATCCTACAAACCTGGATTTTCCAACTTCCAGTCTGCTGTGTAGCAGGCACTCTAATAGCCACAGCTGACATTTGAAGAACTTAAATGCACTTAGCAAAGTTCCAGCTTGGCAATAATTACATTCTACCCATCTAAAATGCTGTATGTAATTTAAATTTCAGATGCTAGAGGGTTCTCAATTTCTCTACCTGCAAAGTCTGTCATAGAAGTGCAAAACCGCTAATACGTCTTCCTCCCTCTCCTCAACATTAGCTTTATTTCAGCAATGTGATGCTGAAGTAATTAACTAGTCTGTGAAAGTGCGTTTTGAGATGGGATACATCACAGATTCCCTGTTACAGATTTGCCATTAACAGCAGCAAACTTTCCCATCTGTGGCTAAATCACAGCCTAGCAACAGCTCTGATAAAAGGCTGCAGCACACATACGAGAGAGGTAGTTGTGAGTGAAGCTAGGAATTGCTTCTTAATTTTTATGGCAGCTTAGCAAGGAAGTGCCCACGGAACAGACCTAGAAACCCCACCTCACAAAGAGTAGGTAAATCAGATGGGCTTATATTTATTTCTTCACTCTGTGCAAAGAAGCCTGTGCTTTCTGGGCCCACGCAAAGTTGAGTAACACACGTGGACTAGAATAATAGGAGACTGTGGTCCTCAAGAGTTGAGAAATTCTTGACAATTTTTTTTTTTTTGAGAATGAGTACAAATCTCTCTCTGGATGCTTCCTGGAAGGTTGTTATTGGTGGCTTTTTTGAAAATAAAAACAGTTAATAAAGGCTGACAAAGATTCTGAGTGGATGATCTGACCAGGAAGAATATACGTGCAGAACTGGGAAAAGGAGGGAATCCAAAAAGAGGACTTCTTATTGTTCTGCATTCCTTGGGATCCTTACTTAAGTTGCGATGCAGTTTCCATTATCTGTAACATTTTTGCTTGTTCACTTCTAGGAGTCTCTTGTCTGCACAAATACCTTGGCATCTTCTGTTTATATATTTTTTATCAGCCCTGTGTCTTCTCGGTAGTTCACTTAAACTGACTGCAAGCCTCCTTGTGTCTTTGAAGTGGCAATGTAGCAAGAAACCTCCCAGCCTGGTCTCCAGCCATATAATTCTCTTGTGCCACTACAGCAGAGCAGTAGTACTATAAGAAGGAAAGCTTATCTTTACTGGACTCTTCCAGTAATGATTATAAACTCAACGTCTTAAAATTCATTTTGCTTTATGTACTTTGACTCCTCTCTGGACTTTGTTCAATTTGTGAAGTGAAACTTGATAAGTCTTTCAGCTTTTATAAATATTTTTCTCTTTCTGCTACTGCTGTGCTATTCTAAAGGATCACATTTTGCTCTGCAAGCTGCATTTAATAATTCTTAACAAATAATGCTCTGTACAGGATTAGCTTAAAAGTAACTTCTATGGCATCTGCATAATCTGTTTTATTGGCACATCTGAGCACTGTAATGATGGCGACTCTCTCATGGCCTTTACTGAAATGAAATATCTTGCTTTTCTAATAAAAAAACAATTTTACAGATCGAACAGCCTCATAGAAGCTGAGGTTAACACTCTTTTCACTTCAGTGCAGCACAGAACTTTAAATACCTCACCACATATGTCAGTCACCACCAGTCAACTGCAAAGGTGGCTCTGTGCTGCTGATGTATCTTCAGAGGCAGGTCCATTGCTGCAGTCTGCACAAGCAGGAATCAAAGCAAACAGTGTTCTATGATATGCTTATAAATAGACCCACTGAAACAGTTCACCTATATCCTTGCCCCGACTCTTCTGAGCCAAGCCTTTGGGCATCAAGCTGTGTGGGACACCAGTCTATGGATATTCTTCATGTGTTTGAGTATTTCTTATATGTCCACATCCTAACTTTTGATCCCTGTCTTATATGGTCCTTGTAGCAACGATGCTAATTGATGGAAGGGAGCAAGCAACTTCAGAGGATAACCTTACTCATTGTCTCTTTAAATAGCCATCAAATGAGCTTTGTGGGACTTTTGAATAAGGTATTAATGATGTGTAACTGAATATGCAAACATTTGACATGACCATTCTTGTGCTTTGTGGAGATGTCTCCTTTCACCTTCCCTCGATGTTTGGTGGTTACCACCTACTGTGACTGGGCAAATATGTTATATGCTATTGTTTCCTTCTCTAAGTGAGTGACTGTGATTCTTTAAACAACCTGAATTCCACGACTGAGAATTGTTGTCCTCCAAATAGTAGCATGAATAAAAACCTATTGAAATGAATACTTGTTCAAAAAGCAAACAAAAGAATCATAAACGTGTGCAAACCAAGTACCTGTTAAAAAGGTGAAAAGAGTTGTTTTTATTACCTAGTGGCACTGGTGAGCAGCCCTCGTTGTGAACCCTTTGAATGTAGCCAGGCTGGTTCTGTACAAACACAGAACACCTCCTTCTTTAGAGATCTCATAATGTGAAGAATGCTGTTTTGTATCAAAAAACAGCATTTACCTTACGCTCGGTAAAACAGGGAACTGTAAAGACATTTTTAATGAGGCAAGAGAAATACGTTTTGGTGAAACTGTTTCTGACTCATGGTTACATTGCCTCAGTTTCTGTGGACATTTTGAGCTTTTGAGTTCAGATCTTCATGACTGAATTATTAGAAGAGACATGCTGGATGTGCATGGATGCTTTGGAGTCCTAAACTCAACCAAAAGGCTGCTTATACCAGAGTAGCCTTCACTGGGTTATAACCAGTAGGAAGCATTCCTAACTGCAGAAGGATCCTTTCTTGCTGTTTTTGAAGCAGTTCCCCAGAGAAACTTGATAGCAGTTTGAGATCTGATGCAGAAGCAGGTGAATCACAGTGAAATTACATAGGTGTCAACATTTGATATAGCGAAAGTGCTTTCTAACCAGAGGGTGTAGATTTTAACAGAGCAGCACAAAAACTGACTGTGGTCTGTTATACTAAACATTTTTTAACACTTTCCCTTTGGCTTTAAACAGTAATTCAGGTTTTAACTAAATATGTACTGAATCTCAGTGTTCTTGATTTGTTTTACTCTGCAAATCATCAGTTAATATAATTCAGGAGGTATTATTTACTAATTTTACAGAACAGCTGTTTGAGGAAATAACTACATTAGCAGTGGGGCGGTGAACAGACGCTTCAGGTGGGGTGAAAATGTATTGTTGGTACATTCTTTACCAGTCTAATCATGGTGAATAAATGGAGCCACAGAAGGAGACAGGATGGAACGGGGTTGATCAATACATGCTTCTCCCTCACCTTCCTTGCAGTCAAAAGAGAATGATTACACTTATCTGAACTTAGTGGGCAATATCTATTCCTTGCTGGAGGTTAAATGAAAAACTCTTGTGTTCTTACTTTTATGCTGACCCTAAATTTGTGTCTTGATTCTACTGTCTCTGGCTATATGGATAGTTCTTCAAGTCAATGGGAAAATTGTCATGAAAAAGGGTTGCTCACATGAATGAGGTTTGCAAGATCAAGCCCTTCATGATCAGTATAACCCTGGGCATCAGGCTGATATGGCATCCCTGATTTACACGAGTAATCCTATTAGCATCAAAGGGACAATTCACATGAGTAAGGGCTGTGAGAATGGGTCCCTCAGGAGCAACTACCACCATAGTTATGTATCTAACCTCACTTAGATCACAGCAGTTTTCAAATGTTGCACAGGCACTTTGTGCTGCTACTGAACTTTTAAGAGAAAATAGACCTTGAGCACAAGTTCACTTCTGCTTTACTATGGCCCCGATTTTGCACTCTATTTAGACTCCTCCTCCCCCAACTCTTAAGGAGTCAGTTTGCGAGAAATATTGGCTTCAGTTCTTGTTTCTTTTCCTTCCTTCCTTGCTTCCTTCCTTCCTTCCTCCCTTCCCTTTCCCTTTTTTTCTTTCCCCGTTTTTACCTTTTTTCTCTTTTCCTTTCATTTTTTTTTCTCTTTCATCCTTCTCTCCTTCCTGCCTTCTTCTCTCCCTCCTTTCCTCATAACTTCTTTCTGTACCTTCCTTACAACCAGGGGAATTCCATGGTGGTAGGAAAAAACATTGGCCTCAAAATTCAAAGACTGGGAATGTATAAGCTTTCTGTTTCAGAAGTGTTTGTTAAGATAACACAAGTCAATCTAAATTTGTAGAATCCATAAAACAGAAAAAAAAATCCAAAGGAAACAGTGATTTTTGTAGAATTTCTAGCTGCATTTCTGCATCTCTTAATATCCTCCCTATATCTACTGAAAATGGCCTTTCTCCTGGCATTCTTGTATCTCCAGGTCTGGTTCTGAGAACTGCATACAAATCAGTCACCAGCTTTTCTTCTCAAGTATAATAATGTGAGTTTAGTTTAACTCTGTTTAACTTAGTAAGTTTGCCTTCTTTTTAAACTTGCTTCAGATAAAGAGGAGTATCAATCAGAAAAACAAGAAATGATAGAAAATATATTTCTATCGTAGTAGGACTAATTAGACGATGTGATTGGGATATACTATGTTTTAGGTTGTGTACAGATATTTTTGAAGATACAATTTCTGCCTTGAAGTAACAGCTAGGAGCGGCTGAAACATTTCCAGATTTCTAATAAATACATTCCCTAGGAAAGGAAAATCTGCAAAATTTCCTTTCTCTTACCTATTCACATTCATGTGACTTGTTCTGTTGACTTCAACTGAAATACTATTTACTGTGTCACTAGTGGGAACAAAGGTTGTTGAACCCAGCTCCTACGGCACTTAAAAACAGTTCCAAAGCTACAGTCCTTGCTCAACTGAGTTTTGCTGTTTCATAGTTAATATGAAGTCACAGAAGGTCTGCATACACAGGTATGTAAGTGACATGAATCACAGAAGTAGCCTCAATGAACACTGAATATATGTATGCAAGACTAGTTTTTCATAATGATGCAGCTTTAAATATGACATCCCCTTTCTCCTTTATACGTATCTACATATACTACTTCTGAAATTTTTCCTGTGCACCTGCCTACATTTGTCTACATCTTCATCGGTCTTGTTTACATAATCTGCTTAGTCACAAACATCATTCAGTTACAAGAAGTGCCCTGAAGGTTGTGCCATTTCCTCTGCAGAAGCAGAGGGAGGTTTGAACACCCCATTTCCTTCTTTCATAACATTCTGGTGTGTTGGGAGAAGTCCTTGCCCAACAGTGAAGTTCCTTTATTGTTAGGTTTTGCAAAACAGCATGATTAACTGTAATAGCACCAATGGTTTCGCAACATAAATAGTTTTGTCTTTGGTAAAAGTTCAGATCCACCAAAATAACACAGGCGCTGAAATCACTGAGATTTTTCATAGAATCATAGAACCATAAAGGTTGGAAAAGACCTTCAAGATTATCTCGCCCAACTACCAATGTCACCCACTAAACCATGTCCCTAAGCACCACGTCCAACCTTTCCTTAAACACTCCCAGGGATAGTGACTCCACCACCTCCCTGGGCAATCCTTTCCAATGCCTGACTACTCCTTCTGAGAAGAAATGTCTCATAATTTCCAACCTAAACCTCCCCTGGCGCAACTTGAGGCCATTCCCTCCAGTCCTATCACTGATTATCTGGGAGAAGAGGCTGACCCCCAGCTCCCCACAACTTCCTTTCAGGCAGTTGCACAGAGCAATAAGGTCTCTCCTCTTCTCCAGACTAAACAACCCCAGTTCCCTCAGCCGCTCCTCACAGGACTTGTGTTCCACACCCTTCACCAGCTTCGCAGCCCTTCTTTTTGGTGCTTTCAGTATTTTTTCAAGCAAGCTTCAAGACCACTTAGCAACTTGTGTAATCGCTGAACACGGTGCCTGATGATGAAGTCTGCCTGGGTTGCGATCTTTGCTTTCCCTCCAGGGTTTTAAAAGCCTTTAAGTCCATGAGTGTTCAAACCAGAGAGCTTTCTCTTTGCTTTCTCCCACGGTTTTCTTCCAACTAACCTCCGGGAGGGCCGAGGCCTGAACCGGCCTCAGCGGAGTCACCGAATCCCGCGGAGCCACCAGGCGAGCTCCGGAGGCCCCAACGGACACGTCCGCCGCCGACCCCTCACTGGTGGGGGAGCACGGCCCTCAGCCCTCCGGGGCCCAAACTGCCGCCCAGCTCCGGACCCGCCTCCACCGCCGCGCCCGCTGGGGCGAGGCGAGGCGGAGCCCTGCGGCCAGCCAGGGTTCAGCGAGCGGCGGGGAGCAGCGGGGCGGCGGCGCCGGGCGCGCTCTCTTCGAGGGGACCCGGGCGAGGTGTGTGGGCGCTGCGAGATGGCGGCGCCGTGGCCGGGCGGGAGCGGAAGGTTCCCCCCGGGGCCGCCGTCTTCCGGGGCCGTGCTCGGAGAAAGGCAGCGGGGTTTGCTCGGGGACAGCCCAGGAGTGGGGTGAGGGGCTCATTGGGTACTGGCTGGGGGGAGTGGGGAAATCGTCTCCCTCCGAGGAGCCCTCGGGGCTGGGGGAGGTGTTGGCTGCCGCCCCTTGTCCCCTAGGCTGCCCCCCGAGCTGGGGAGGAGTTGCTCGGCCCGGGCTAAGGAGAACCTAGGGCGTGTTGAAACTTCCCGATTTCTTTCTTTTTAAAAGGCGCAGTTTCTCTTTGGACGCTTGCAGCAGCTGAAACGTGCTTTGAATTCACAGCTGAGGACGGCACAGGTTTGCTAGGGAAGCCCCGTGACTTCAGCGTGGCCGCGGGGGTTTTGTTACAGATTGAGTTTTGAAGGCGGGTTACATTTTACGGTTTGTGGAAGGGGTGGGTGTAGTGTCAGAGCTTAAGGATGAAACGGGGAAGAACACAGCATGTATTTCTGAGAAGCTGGACTTGCTGTTAGCCTTTGAAAAGTAGTGTTTTAACAAATGAACAACAAAAGGCCATCCCAGCTGGTATTTAGCTGATATTGCTAATTACAACTGCATAGGGAAGGCCTAGTCTGTCAGCATTGGGACAAAAATCATGTGTAATGTAAATATTAACATAGTTAGGTTCCCAGTGAGGGCAACATGCCTGAACTATCTTCCCCTCTGTGCTTTTAAGAGCCTGTACGTGGGATCCAAACTTTGACTTCTGAATTTTGTATTCACACCACAATGTGGTATTACATTTACAGATCAGTCTGCTGATAGTTTTAGTAAGCATATCCCTTTAAACCCTGATCTGTTGTACAAGGTAGGGTTTATTTTGGCTTTTCTGCTGATGAATTCTTTGTCTTCAGCAAGGTTTTGATCTTCCCTTTTTGTAGTGAAGACAAGGCCTTGAGAATTAGAATTTAGGAGAATTAGAAGAGGATAACCCTAGAAGTAGGGAAAATGGATAAATATGGTATAGTTCCAGCAGGTGAAAAAAGAGACCTTAGTGAACAGTTTTTCATGACTTTACATAGTTCTTGGATGTATTTTCAATGTGGCTTTCAAATTCAGTGGGGGAAAAATGCTCCGAAGCCACAGATTTACTTTTTTTTTTTTTTTGAAACCATGCATACTTTTTGCCGTGATACTAAGTTAAAAATGACAGTGTCTATTCATTGCTGAGAAAAACCTTTGCCAGGTTGCTGGTTGTTTTCAGAACTGCTGAGCTGCAGTGGGAGTGGAAAGAGTTGCTCTGAGTTTCCCATAATCCCTGGACCCAGTGCTTGGCCCAGTGACCGAAGCACTCTTTTGTAAAGAATAAAGGAAGGAGCAAAATCCCATCCCCACATCCAGACATGTTCAGGCAAGGCTAGATTTGCATCACTGAGCAAACAGCTGCTTACCTATGTCCTGCTCACTTCATCACCAAGGATGTACCTTCAGAACAAGAGTCTTCTGTGCACAGCTAGTCCAGTTTCCCTTGTTTGGTTGTAGCTGGCAGTGACTACATGCTGAAGGCAAAATGAGTGAATGTTAGATCTGTACATAATTTTAACTTTTTATTGTTAAAATATTATAGGAAATTTTGAAGTTAGCTGTGAAAAAAAAGGTAATTTTGTTTTGGGTCTCAGAATGAACGAAGTAGCTGTGAGCTAAGAAATACTAGTTACATGGATTCCTACTCACTAAATGCATGATTAAAGCAGCTGGTGAGGCAAAAGCCTTGCTCCGTGCAGAGCACAAATTGGATGTGCAAGTGGACATGCTTTTCATTTTATATGCATTCAGTCCTCAAAACTTTCTTGACTTGATGGTGTTGATAAAAGATACCACCTCCATAGGATGGTGGGTTTGGTACAGCCTCACTGGAAAGAGACTTCATTAGCTTAAACCTCCCTTGATAAAAGCATAAATAGTTCTCCGCTTTTTGTCATTACAACTTAATCTTTGCCCATGAATCATGCTAAAAGCAATTTTTAAGAACTATGTCTCAAAGGAAGAAAATGCATGTTTAACTCAGTTTGATCACAAGTTATTGCTGGGTGGGAAGATATTGGCTAGTTTGAAAGCTGAAATGCAATTATAATTGTGTCATTTTACAAAAAAGGTAGGCAATACTAATTTTCCTCTTTAAACACTCTAGTACATACAGTATGTCATCACACTCTTTCTATCCTGGTAATTGCTTAGGGAAATTCACTAGTTCAAATGACTTGGTCTAAAGTTGGCTTTTGTTACTTGGAAAGTGTACTAGTTTCTTTGGCTAAATTTTGTTTGTGTGATTATACTAAGTATTTTGCTTGTTTAAAAAAAATAATTTTAAAATAATATTTTGAAAAATATTTTTTTCAGGGAGCCAAAGTTGTGTTGTCACTGCAGTGATGCTAAAAAGAGCTGTTTTGTTGTCAGAACTTTGGGCTTCTCTAATGTTAGTCTAACTTCAATATTTTTTAAAGGTCATCAGTGAGAAGTGGAGAAATGGCTAAACTTACCCAGCTAATTGACAATGAAGTTTTCCGCGCCTATGCTACCTATGCAACTATTGTTCTCCTGAAAATGATGCTAATGAGTCTTATAACTGCATACTTCAGAATCACGAGAAAGGTAAGAAGTTGGGATTGTTGTCTGGTAGAAGAGCTTGGAATCTGTATTGAAATACAGAGATATCACAGGCATCTCTTTTCACCTTTCAAATACAGGTGCTTTTCTTTCTTTTTTGTTTCAGCTTTCTCTTCTTTGCCTCCCCTAATGATATACTGGATTTGGCCAGCTGGTGCTTTGTTGCTATCAAATGGAGAATGTTTTTAACCTAACTGTAAGATATTTATGAGACTGTCTCTTACAGTTGCATTTGACTTATGCTACTCTTCTAAAACATATCTATTCTTTTTGAATTAGAAGTTTTCAGAACTGTAATTTCCACTGTCTTGTGGATAATGCTGGTGTCCAGGCTACCCAATTTATAAAGCAAATAAAACATGATATGAAGCTGTGTTAAGTGAATAACCAACCAGTAGGGTCAGAGAGGGGATATGAGTTATATTTGTATGCTTCTATAACCCTTTCATCCGGTAATTTCAAAGCTTTTTACATTCCCTAATTGTTTTAGCCTTCCCATTTCACATAGATCTTAAAAAAAAAAAAAAAAAAATCATTTTCAAAAATGAGTGGCAGGCTGAAAGTTTATGTGGATTGATGGATAGTCTGGATAAGTGTATGAAAGATCGAGTGAGGATTGCTAAATAATGTAGAAGCTAAATGATGTAATGCTAAATAATCTAGCTTAGAGAGGTGCCCATGGGAAGCAGCACGTTGTGTTTGCAATGTTCTTGGTGATCTCTAGGTATCTGCTACAGGCCACCCTTGGAAACGCTTGGTCCTGAGATGAAAGAGCCCTGGGTTTGCCCCATATGACTGTTCTTGTGAGATTTGCTTCTGCAAGACAGCATGTGCTTCAGAGAGTTTGTTGCAGTCCCTTAGTTGAAATGCTGCTTTTTATACCTGCTGGATGAAAGAGAAAACAGCTCAATTATTCTGTTGTTTGTGATGTTACACAGTACCTCTGAGGTCCTAGTAGCATGGCATTTGAGCAACTGCTGATTTCAGATGGTGCTCTAGGTCTTTGGCACAGCTGAATGTTGAGTCTAGTAGACCACACACACTCACATGTTCAAAATAGAACACAGGTTTCTGTGATTTCTGTGTTGTAACCTTATTTCCTTTTGCTCTAGAAGCAGGTCAGCTGTATGATCCTATATGTAGATCTAATGAAGTCCTGTATTAATGCTCATACTGTGTTGTGATCCATATGTGTGCAGATGGCAATAGGGCTTTCATTAATTTGGGGCAATTGCTTTTCTTATGATGGACAGTAATATTAAAAACAGATAAATAAGTAAAGTTCTTCTCATTTCTTATTTAAAACAAAAAAAGTCTTTAAAAGAAAATAGACTAAAGAAGTATTAAGAGAAAATGGAGGAAAGCAGTGGAGCAAGGGAAGGTAGAGTGTTGCTGATACTGTTAATGTCTCCAGAATTTTGAGGCCAAAGATATTTAACAGTGAGGGATCAAGGCTGCCTCAGAAAACAGTCATGTACCTCTTAAAATCTAAATCCTATATAGCATGAACAGTTCACAGAATGCATGTGTTACTACATCTTGGCAAGGAGACATCTACTGCAGTCTGCACCAACTGAAGTGAATGATGTTTTCAAATGATATCTTAAAGTATTGGAGGTAATAAAGGGTCATATAAGTGGCAAAGTTTGTACTGAAAAGGAAAGGGATCAGCTTATTTGGTAATAACAGGGATGGAAGTGGATGCTATTCTTGTATAGATTTCTGAAGAAGGAAAGGATCCAAAAGGGCTTTCAGATAATTTGTCAAGAATAGTGAAAAGAGGCTTAGGCAGTACAGACACTTCTACCTTCCAGGTTATGATGTTCCTTCAGGCTACTGGCATTGCTTCAGTCATCTGCTGTGTTTGTCCATGTTACAAGAAGGCATTGTTTACATGCATAAATTATGCTAATTTGTCAGCACGCATGCTACACGTGGGCTAGGTTCAAGAAATTATTATTGTATTGAATGATGTATTGTCCCCTGTGCTTTTAACTGCAGGTAGGTTATGTGGGGTTACAGGGGCATTAGTAGAGAGCATATCTTTGTATGAAGCTACTTTGGCTAGAAGCAGCATCCTTGCATCTAATGTCTCTTGTATGTTTTTTTTTTTTTTGAAATAGGCATTTGCCAACCCAGAAGATACAGCATCATATGGTAAAGGCGAGAGTGCCAAAAAATACCTGCGGACTGATGCAGATGTTGAACGTGTACGCAGGTAATGCATGGGAGTCTTTCAAAAGCTACTTTAAGTAGCAAAATCAGCCTAAATCAAAGAACTAATTTCATCACATTCTCTTTGGCAAACCCATGCCTTTTTTGTGTTGTTATTTCTAGTAATCTTTTATGTTAATTTGTCCAAATGAACAAACTATTCCACATTCAAATGGTCAGCATGCATACTACAAATAATGTCATTGTCTGGCTATAATAGCACACTCTTGGATAATATCCTGAGTGGATGGGGAAAGTGGTGAGAAGATTGTAAAACATGATTGTACATTGATTTAGTATGAATCAGTGTATATTAAGTATAAATCAGCTTTCAATATATTTCAGCATGAGTTGCAATAGTTGCATCTTTTACTAAAGTGTAAAGGAAATAACAGGGGGAAGAGGAATGAAATTGTATTAAAATTATGGAACTCCAGAGTTGTAATGAGGGTGTGATTTGGCAAATTATACTGAGTGGGAGTCCAAGCTTGTGTTCTTTTTGCTGGATTGAATTGGGGTTACTGCCTGATGTATCAGTTGTACAGGAAAGTTGACCAGCCTTCTGGAAGAATGCTATTAATAGTATGGCAGTGTGCAACCTGCAGTGTATGTATTTTGTTTTGCAAGATTCATGGCAGAATGTAAAGTTTAGTTCAGTGGGCTAAATGTTGCAGCTTATTTAATTTTATTTAGCTATTGGCAAAAATTTTCTGATAGCAAAATTATAAGATTAGAGATGCTGTTTGATATACCTGTACTAACAAGGCACAGGAACCTTTAATATTCTTAATGCTTTCTGTATCATTATTCCTTAACGAAGCTTATAGTTTGTTTTCTATATTCATTCACATTGAAGTTTTTGGTATAAAATCTTGAAGTGTTCTCATTAAAACACCATTAGGGAAGATCTAGAAAATAAATATCAACTTTGATTTCAGAACAGTCGATCCTTGCAAGTGTAGATGATTGTAGTTCCATGAAGGCTAGTGTATTTCTGTATATCTCTTTTGGATTAAAATCTCAGAAAGGAGGGTCTCAGTGGGCTGTAAAGATATACTGAACTTTCCTTTTCTTCCCCTCTGTCATTCAGGGAGTTGTTGTTTAATTTGTTAGTTGCTACATAAAACTGGGCACTTCTTGTTGAAGAGTAATTCCTTTCTGTTTGTAATTTGTAAGAGGACAGCTAAATTGCTACCAGCTTTAGGACCAAGTGCCCTTTTAATTCAAATCAGTATGTTAGGAAAATGACAGTCACCTCACAGTCTCAGCTACACAGATAGGATTTTTACAAGACTGTATTCTCAAAGCCTGTGCTGCTGTTTTGCAGTGTTTAAGACTTCCACAGTACTAGTAAGTCAGCTTGTCTCTAGTTACTCCATTGGTGTTAGAGCATCCATTTTTTTTTTCTCCTGACAATGGTTCTTAATGGATGTTTATTTTCTATTCCAAGCTTCAAGGCAACAGAGAATGTTGGATAGATTTATCATGGCTTCTCTTCTATATAAGTGACTGGAATTTGTTATGTTTATGGGTATGGAAAACATTACTTTTTCACTGTACTTTTTTGGGGAAAAAAACAAAAGCAAAAAACATTTCTGGAGGATATGTTTTCTTGTAATGATACATGAGTTCAAAAAGCAGCTGCAAAACAGCACCATGTTCTGTTTTTAGTTGGCAGTGAAATTTGACATAATTAGTAAGGCTTACAAGTTGTTTCAATCAGCAAATTTGGCTGGAATTATAGCTTATCTGAAGAAGTAAAGGGAGCAGGGAAGGTTTAGGAAGAGCTGTGGAAGGGTTCAAGATCTGGAGATATTTCTCAACACATTCTTAGTAAATTATATTATGGTTTCAAAATTTCAAACACTTTTCCACTTAGCACTATTTTAGTGCTTGCTAGTGAAGAAAATGAACCAAGAGTGTAATTGTCAGAGATGTTAGGTGCTAAAAAATAACATTCTTCAAGATGATTGAGGCTCATGAAGTTGGATAGAGTGTTTAATATATAGGATAGAATGTTTAATATATATATATAATATAATATTAATATATTAATATAAATATTTCATATTTTCTTTATGGAGACTACAAACTAAGTTGGTAGGGTTGGAGTAGATCATGAAGGTCTAATAATGAAGTCTAATAGTTGCAGTTACTGTCATCCAGTTTAATTGATGTTCGTTTGTGAGAGGGTACAGGAGAATTCCAGCTGTTGTCTTCTTCCTTTCGTTTCATTCTTGCACACCATGGTGCACTCTCATACTTCATGTAAGTCCCTTATATTACCAAGATCCTAGAGAAAAAATAAGACATTTCATATAGAAGATCAGAAGCATAAAAGTATGGGGGTGCAGCAAGAGAGACCAGAGCGATGTCAGGTGAACATATGTTCAAGTCAGGGCCTCACTGTAGAGAAAGCCAACAGTAGTGTTAGGGCCTTAACAATAGCACACTTTGAAGATGCTGAAAAATAATAAGACTTGAAGTGATTTACTCAACAAAATGTAACACTATAAAACAACTTTGCTTTTCTTCCCAGAGGCCACCTGAATGACCTTGAAAACATTGTCCCATTTCTTGGCATTGGACTGCTGTATGCTCTTAGTGGCCCCGATCTGTCCACAGCCTTGCTGCATTTTAGGATCTTCGTTGGGGCTAGGATCACTCACACTTTTGCATATTTGATCCCTCTTCCCCAGCCTGCCAGAGGTTTGTCTTGGGTAGTTGGGTATGCTGTTACCATCTCAATGGCATACAAAGTGCTGAAGACGGCGTTGTACCTGTAACTGACTCATAGCTTCGGTGTATCATTTGACATTCCATGCAAAGTTTCCAGTGGTGTGTGTTGATGTCTTGAATGAACCATCATAAGTTTTACAGGGTGACTGGAATTAATTTTTTAACACAGGCTTTTCATTCCTGGTTAGAAATATTTCTTTTTGGAGAAAAAAGTCCCTCTCTCTGCATTTCCTATTCGTGGGCTGCATTGCCAAAATGTTAGATTGAATGTTCTCTTTGCTATTTGTCAAGTGCTTATAATTCTAAACATACGATGATGCTGTATTGATAACGTGTGGTAATTTTCTACAGATGCACTATTTTTGGCTATAGCTCTGAAGTCTAAATCAATAAAGATAAGACGAAAAAAAGTGTTTGAATTTTTGTTTTCATTTTGACTCTTCTAACTGCAGCCAGCAGATAGAATGTCACTATGTATCAGAAAGAGATTTCCAATCATACAGTTCTTTGAAGAATGCTTACCTTAATAATAAGATGTAGCCGGTAATGCTAGGTTTGTTGTAAAAAATCTTTGATGAAATTGTTGTTTGTGTAATCCACTTTGGGATTAAAAATTGCAAACCATTGTAGCTCCATTTCTCTCAGATGAGTAGATTAAAAAAGAAATTAAGTATTTGGGTTAAACACTATTTAGTGACACTGGTGAAAATTTGAAGTAATTATTTTTGTAGAAGTTACTTTATACATAGGTTTTGTGACTGGATAAAGTGTAGACCTTTTGTAAATGATCTTTTTTTTTTGTTTGTGAATAAATTCAGCATAAAATGAGTGACACTTGCAGATGTATATATCAAGTAATTCAGATGTGACTATATAATTAGTTTGTATGTCATACTGTCATAAATATGTTGCTGATAGGAAGTTTTGCTCTTTGCTTATATCTTTCTATGATGTGTTAGTTTGAAATAATTTCTTTAAAGACTCTTTCTGGTCTTTTTTTGTTTGTTTTTATAACTGTGGCTTAAATAGTAGCACGAGATTTCAAGGAAAGAAAATAACCCCCAAAAGACTTTATATCCAGTGTGCTGGTCATTGATAAATTTTAAATGGCAAGTCAGAGTCCATCGTGTTTGGTTTTCTTTCCTGCCTCCGTACTTCAGAAGCTGTTCTACTAATGGACAGCCCAGAGAGGAGTGGAAGACTTCATTCTGCTGTCTCCATACGCCACAGGCTTTTCTCTTGGCCTGAGTAAAGTTGTAATAGTGCAAGGCACATTGTGCTGGGGCCTGCCTATCTACCCGTTGTTGTGGTGAGTCACTGAAGGTCAGACAGTGTTGTACTAGGCTGTAGCAGAGAAGGCCGATAGGAGGAGTTGGGAAGGATACAGACAGACTGGGTAAATCCAAAGAAGGGGGATTTTTATTGCAATTCAAGGATAGTGTCTAAGTTTTACTTAGTAAACAAGAGAAGGGTAGGACATGAAATCAACAAGTAAACATTGATTTACCAGAAATTAAATTTAACTAATGACTGAAATAATGAGGAACTGGATTCTTTAGAAAGAGGATGTTCAAGAGAAGATGATTAAAAGTCAAACACTCTGGAATTGGAAGCACATGTCAACACCTTTGTGTTACCAGGGCCTCCAGAAGGGAACAGAACAACAGAAGCATGGACTTCCATGTTTCTTCTCCTTGCATTTTTCTTTACCGCTTCCTGCTTTTGCTGTTTTCCTCCTATACCTTCTTTCTCTATTAGCTTTTTATGAGAAGTTGAGACCAGCTACCTGGCAGGGTATGACTGTAACGAAATAATGTTGCCCATCAGCCCTCCCTAGTTTGAGAGGGACTGGTAGTGGAGATGGAAGAGGCCAGGCTGGGACCTTGAACTGGGGCCCGAAACAATAGTTGTCAGTCAACTTGACAACTCAGACTGATCCGTCTGCAACTGCCCTGCCCCCTAGTATTGTAATGTCAGCATCTAAAGTTGTATTTTTCTCACTTCTTTGTGGCTTGCCTCTTCTTACCAGCTGTGTCTATCTGTTTAAAAAAAAAATGGGAAAGTAGCCACCATATAGAGGGATCTGTTTGAAATTCAGCAGAGCTAGTCCTTCCCTTTAACACAAAAAAGGCATTATTTGACAGAATGAGAAACTCACAGTACCAGGTTTCCTACAAAGGAATTCTTAGTAGGCTTTTGACCCCTTAATTTCAAAATCGTTTGGTTCTTAATTGATTTAATTTCCAAATTTTTGAGTTTTTCTAGTACACCTGCAGCAGCACTAAGGAAGCAGAGGTCTGTGCATTCAATTCATTCTGTTGTTTAGTAGTACATTATCTTAACCACCTAACAGCTATGTGTTCGTAACACCTTACGTTTAAAATAGGAGGTTAAGTTAATTAACAGGTATGTTAGGAGGTCAGAATGTCACAAGTGGCCCACACGGAGGGATGCAGCCTAGCACAATGTATTCAGGAGCAGCTTTTAACTCCTTTTGCATCAAGCTTCTGTATAGAAATTTCACTCTAAAGAGAAATATCTGGAGCCTATCTTTATTTCTGTGATTTCACATTTGAAACAAAACTAATTTTAAAACCCTTCCATTTGCTCAGTGGTATCAAAGCCTTGAACATACACTCACTATGTGCTGAGAAGTAGAAAAGATAAACAGAAACCCTTAGAAATACCTAGAGTGATTCAATATTATTCTGTGTTTCTCTTGCATTTATTTTAAACTTATATTTTATTTTCCTTTGCTCCCACAAATACCATCTGTGAATCTGGGTGGGGTACAATCTGTGAAATCTGCATTACCAGCTTCAATGAAACTCTGACTGCCAGCTCTGTGGAAGTTATGTTTGAGTGGTCCTTTTCAAATGGCTCTTGCATTGCTCCAGGCCATGCGTTAGAGAGATGTGTCTGTGTCATACCCAGTTGTACAGGTGTATACTTTAAAATGTTAGCACATTTTCAGAACTAGTAAATTAAAATAAAAAAAAGAAAAAACACTAGTTGAATACACTGATATAAAATGATTTTTCACCTTTTGTATATGTGAATTTTGGACTGAGATTATCTGGCTCTGTTACAAAATCATTAAATGAGGTAATCTGTAACTCTGATGAAGCAACTGACTGTTATCGGCAGGTAGACTACATCTGAGATGGCGAAACTACAGAAGAGGCTAGACCATAGGAAACTCAAACCAGTGTCTTGCAGGCTTCATTTCTATACCTTATGCATCCTATTTCTGCCAGTAATCGTAGGTGGCTGGAGAAACGACAAGTTTTCTTCTTTCTGCACAGCATTCCTGACATTTTATATTCTTACTTTTGTAAAGTACATCGTGGTTTGAAGTACCTCTAATAGGTTACCTTAAGGTACTTTAAAATACTAGCTGACATAGCTTGATCTAGTTACTTAATTTCCTTTCTCAGTGAATTTCATGGGCTGCTTTGTTTTCAGAAGTGTAAGCTTGTGAGCAACTCCTCAGTTTAGATTTCAACTCAGAGGTAAATGTTTACGTGACTATAGACAAGGTTACTTTGTCCAGGTTTTCATGGCTGGAGACAGATGTGCTGTACGCAGTGAGTTGCTGAGAGGGCTGGTGACTGGTGAAGACCTTGGAGCTAGGACTTGCCATCTGAGCATGATTTCATGTCCTGGCGCAACAAAGCAGGTGTTTAAAACTATAAATGATACATTACATGTTTCCTTGAATTTCTGGGAGTAAGTCTGCCTTCAGGGTTTTATTTTCAAGAAGCTGGTACAATGCTTCTGAAAATGATGACATTGCATGTCATCAAAATAGACAAAAAGAAAAGCTTAGGCTCCTAATTCAAATCACTCTGGGGTTTTAAAAAATGTAGTCACCCAAGTCTGTTATGGTCCTTACTCCATGCTTAGCAGTGTTTCTTCTTAGTTACTTACAGAAACAAGTTCAGTCTAGTTTTTTTGATGGACGTTGCTTGTAATGTATATCCTTTCTCAAGGCAAAAAATAAAAACTTGAAAAATATCCTTTTAAAAGTAATTAGAATGCTCTTTGTTATTAATCAAACTTTTTAACATGTTTTTCATTTCAAGGCTGAAGTTTTAAGAAAAACTTTTCTATTGCAGTACAAACCTTGTCCTGCCAACTGAGATAGCACATCAAATGCTCCATGAAAAGTTGTATTGAAGTGCATTAAAATACTCTCACGATTAAATACCTCCAGCAGTTGGACGCTTAGAAAAACACATCTTTGTCATTCATTTTAAGTGAAGTAAAGTGGTATTAATTAAATTCTGATTTTCAAACTTCCAAAACTTGATTAGTAACTCTCACTCAGAGATTTTGAAGGCTAGAATAGATTATTCCTTCAGCCTGACCTCTAGTGGAAAATATGCCATGGAATGGCTGTCCTTCTGCTGAGGTTAGTTTAATTACAGCATGTCTTCCGGAAAGGTATGTGATCTTTATTCAGAGACATTAGGAAACAAGCATTGATCAACTTTTTTCTTTAACTTGTTTCTCTCTGGAATATGCACACTAAATTTAATCTTTAAAAACAGGATTATTATTTTTTTTTTTACGTCAAGATAGTTATTATATTATTGCAATGCAAGGAGGAATATGAAATATTTTAAACAGGTGCTTTCCTCCTACAATGCACCCTGTTCTTTGCTCCTGTTCACTCTTGGAAAAATAAAAATAACGCAAAGAGAATTTAGAGCCTCTTTCCACATGTACAAAGATTCTACTTTTCTATTTTAAAAGTAGGCATGAGAAATGTGAATTATAATGCCTGAAGTTTCTTCTGTATGTTATTGCTAATTAAGCACTCTTAGGAAAGTATATTCTGGTGAATATGATTCACAAACACTTGCAATGTATGAAGTTGTAACCATGATCCTATGTTATAAATTCTGTAAATAGTAGTATAGTGATGTAGGGCATCACTTGCTAGCCTGGAGTGAAGCATCTTGAAGTGGGTGTTTATAAAAGAGTGGAAAATGACATCTCCAGCACACTTTCTTCAAAGCCTACTGAGGTGTAATATGGGCAGGGGAATGGTGGCTGACTTGTATTAACTAGTCAGCCTCCATGCCTTGACATGGCATTCCCAAATACTGACCTGTGTGCCAGGTGGCTGCTTTTGCCATGGAAACACATTTGAGAGTCATTTATTTTTATGCCTTAAAGGACATTATTTTAGCAGTGGCCATATAATCTCCACAACCAAATGCTTTCATCTTTAGTTCTTTGCTGGTGGATCCCAGTGCGCATCACCACTGACAGTTAGCATCTTTCTTTTATTCCACATCTTACATGTGCTGGTGGACTTTTGAGAGAGCATAAGAAGAGAAGCTCCAAGAAGCCTGTCTGTCTTAGAAAAAAAAAAAAAAAAAAAAAAGGTGTGTGGGGATTTGTCTCATAGGTACTGCTCGTCCAGTGAGGGGGAATAAATTCAGAAGGTAGTAGCAGTCGTGCAGAAACAATGAGGAGAAAAAGAAAGGAAAGAGTGAAAGGAGAGGGTTATTTTCATGAGAGCTTGGTGCAGCCTGAAGTAGCAGACTCAATGCAGTACTATTAACTGAAGATTAATAGATTAAGCATTCTCAAAGAGGTAGGCAGCATTCTGCTTCTGCAGTTCTATTTTATAAGCCCGCTTTACTATCTCAAGTTAAAATAAGTTAATTTTAAGGATGTTTTTCCATGTACATCTAGTCATTATATATCTGCAAAGAGAATTATTAATATCCCAAATCAGAATGGATATGACCTTTGGGCTGGGCCAACTCAGTAGCTAATTCTGTTTAATTAGCTGCCTCTTAATGCACCTTTGTGACACACGGTCCACCACTGTGGGAGATAGGAGTTGACATTATGTGATTACAAAGAATAGTCTATGATGCTGCCCCAAAATTAATGTCACACCTAGAGCATTGGAGAGGATTACTTTTTTTTTTTTTTTAATGGAAGTTCACATATGATTTATGCTTGCAAATTTATGGGAAAGTCTCCCTTTTCATGCATTCATGGAAAGTCAGAAAAGTCCATCAGAGCAAGGGTGAATTTCTCTGGGAGCTGAGCAGAAGAGGGCTCAGCCCTGTAGGTTGTCCCATGTTCCTTGGAAAAATTTCTGTGCTTTGTCTCTCTTTAAACCTCACTTTAGAGAGGAACTGTAGCGATCAGCGTAAGTGGAACTGCCACAGAAGTGCTTGAGATAGGTTAAGTTTACTACTCTTTTGGTATGTAAAAGACCTGTACATAATTGTTATAAAGCTAGAAGTTCATCTGCTTTGTCTTTTGATAGAAAGTAACGCTAAAAACCTCAGTTTTCTGTAACTAGTTTGCAGTTATATTTTAATATACATGACTGTAGCTATATAACACAAAGTTGCTTGTTATGCGACTTTAACAAAACAAAAAGTAATTGTGGACCATCTTACAAGGCTGCGTTTTTGACCGAGAGCAGCTGCCCAGCATCATGCAGAGAAGGATGGGCAAGAAGTTTGCTCCTCATCATCAGTGTCCTTGGTCCATAGCAAAATATGTGCACATTTCGTGCCTTAACATACTGATATTTGGCAGGATGTTTTATTATGGATTGTAAGTTCATTGCTCTCCATTCAGACATCTGTTTCCCTGTGAAAGAACCAGCTATAAAATGGGTTCTTTTTTCACCCCAGCTGTTATCTCGAGGTAAGGTCCTACTTCTGCAACTTATGCACTCTTTTTGGGGGTGTCTCTTTATGCTTAAAGGGCATTTTCATAAGAAAGACACAGTTTGTTACAAATACAGATGCTCTTTGATGCTAACGTTAACTGGGACTCTGTGACTAGTGCTACGCAGCTCTACTTTTTCTTTCCAGCAGTCAGGAGCTTGCCATTGATCTCTCCTTGTCTTCAGCTAGGAAAAGAGTCCAGTACTACTGATCTGCCTCACTAGCTGACAGATGGCTTAATTCACTAATATTTCATGAGCACTTCATGATGATTATGATGAAATGTTCACTTCTAATATAAGTTAGCACTAAATCTTATGATTTTCTCATTTGGTGACTTTTCGGAAATTTTGTTAAACTGGAATTTAATTCTAGTTTCTGTTGGTGTTCAGCCCTTCACTGGAGTTTGATATATCTGTAGACTTTGAAGGTAAATGAAATTATTTTTCCTGATCTTAGTTGTCATTGGGATTGTTCTGCTAGTGAAAGCCAGAGTGCAGCTTTTCTCTTTGTGTCTGGAGTTCTGTGGTAGTGTTGTTTGTTTAAGAATTTTTCATTTATAATTAGTTAATTTTGCATAATCTGACTTTCTTCAAACAGGCAACTTGATTGTTAGCTCTCCTTTTGTTTCACTTCATCTTTCTGGTTTGCCCAAATGGAGTTTAGTGTTAAGTATATTACCATTATAAGATTTTGTAGGTTAGAAAATAATAAAATGAGCAAACTTTTTTTTTAATGATTTAATTTCAGTCTTTCCTTCAACTTTTCCTCATTTCCGATGAGAAATAAACTATTCTCTCTGATCCATAATAGTCATTGCAGTAGGCTTTTCCTCCCTCTGCTGATGCTTAATTTCGTGCATGTTACCACTAGATGTCCCTCTTTGGCTTTTTTATTAGGATTTAGATCTGGTCCTGTGAAGAATGAGGTAGCTGTGTTCTGCATCTCTGGCAGATTGAGTTGTAGGGCAAAAAATATTTTGCTAGCTTTAAAGAAGAAATTTGTAATGGATATTAAGGCTAACTACTGTCTCTTAGTACTAAAAAACCTTTATGGGAAAAGTGACCTTTGTGAAAACAGGGTATTTAACCCATGGCTGAAGCATTAGAATGTTTTGTTTTATTTTTTAAATTAATACAGCACCAAATAACTGCAACGTCTAAATTCTTCTGTTGAGGTTTCTATAGAGCTATGCAATTTATCTTTTAGTTTTCTGCTATTGGTATTGATAAGTAAATACACTTTATGATTTGTATGTAGCTGTAGGGTAATCTGAGCAAGACTGAGTCTGCTCAAAAACTTGAATTGAGTAAAGCAGAAATAAAACTTATAAGCTATGTGTATAGATCTAACAGAACCCTGTTACCTGTTCTGCCACAATATCCAACGGAGAGACTCAGAGCAAATAGTTTTATTAAAAGTATCTCAGTGGTTACAAAATTCAACATGGGAATTTAAAGGTGCTGTTAAAAATGTTGCTTGTGTTTATACAAAACTGGGATGCCCTCTAAAGTAATGTGTGCACAGCAGATTTACTTGTCACACCAAATGCCAGGGAAGTGGTGGGGGGCATCTTTGAGTGATCCACTTGGCACAGAGGTGGAGTACAGTGTCAGCATAATGAATAGGACCTTGCTTGGTGGATGGAAAATATTTTAAATTGAGTTTTTATTTAATGGATTTGAACTTTTCATGCCCAATTACCTTTTTGCTGAAAGAGAACAATAATAATAATAATAATAATAAAGTGCAAAGGTTCAGTTTCATTCTAGAAATGGGGAAATATGCTTGGAGAGCTGTCAAAAGACACAGTCAGATCTCAGGAGGTTGGAGCAAGGTAGCTAATGCTCTGCAGAGGATGTCCATCAACTTCTTTTGTGGCTTTGTATGTCCTTGTCAATGGTAATGTGACAGATTGGGATGAGTCATATATGGGGAAGGATAGCAACAAAGAGTTGGTTAGGGTCAGAGAAAGTATGTCTTTGCAAGGGGGTTTATATGATTTTCTTAATTTGTTCAATTAAGTCTTATGTATGCAGGAATTATTGAGAAACCCAGCAAAATGAGGCTATCAGGATTTAAGGAAACTATTCCTGGACATACAGGAGTAAATCCTTCCTACAAAAAGTTTAATCCATCCTATAGCAGAGAAGGAAGAAAAAAAGCAACAATCCCTATTAAATTTGGTGGGTCTTTTCCCTCTGAAATAATAACCTGTTCTCAATGAACTTCAATTGTATGAGTTTTTAACTCCAGGCACATGTGCATCTAGGAAGAGAAGCTTAGCCCAGATGTGTTGAATTTACTCAATAAAAGTGTACTTTTAAGAGTGTACGTAATGAATAAGCACACATCTGTATGTTACTTGTTAGTTCTCATCACTCTGATATCTGGGTAAC
Source organism: Cygnus olor (assembly GCF_009769625.2). Lineage (NCBI taxonomy): Eukaryota > Metazoa > Chordata > Aves > Anseriformes > Anatidae > Cygnus > Cygnus olor. Next base: position 67,842,101 of record NC_049169.1, read on the forward strand.
AACGTATTGACTACAGACCTGATTCAGACACTAGTAAATTCAATGAAAAGGTTCCCACTGACTCTTACAGGCTTTGTATCTAGACAAGTAGTCTGTATCATATTGGCTTCATTTGATGAAATATGTGCACAATAGAGTCCATGTTAGAATATATAGTGTCCAGATAATTTTATATTTTTTAACATCTCAGGGGAAAATAAATAAATAAATAAACTTGTCAGGTAGTTGCCACCCTACTTTAGGTTTAACTTTGCTATAGCTACCTCTAGAAGTGGCTGGTCCATTGTTTACATATTCTTGATCACAGCAAGAGCTTTATTGATGGTTGGCCTTTGACTTGGCGTTACTGATGGCTCATATGGTGCAATCCTCAGCAGGGGACATAAGAGAGCACCACTTTAAAATGGATCCTGCTGGCCATGTGGTGCTGTTTTGTTCTGTACACTGCTAAAAGGGACACTGTCAACTTGAAATCTAGTCAATTAAAAACAAACAGGCTAATAGGAGCTTCATGTCTCCAACTCCTTCTGCCAGTTTCTGTGGGATTACAGTAAAAAGGATCCTATTTTTAATCATGTTTTTCTCATTCATGTGGGTGACTTTTATTCATTTTTATTTTTGTGCATGTATGTTTGTATGTACAAGTATGAACCATTCTAAAGGAGGTACTAGCTACTTCACTGACATGGAAATGAATTTGAGTAAACCCAAAGCACACAAATAATAATCTACATTTCCTTTGTGCATTTCATGAAGTAAGAATAAAATGGTATTTAACTCTTCCAGTTACTAAGATTATTATTATATATATTTTTTAATTTGCATGGAATGAGCTTAGCAGTAGCATAGATAAACTTAGTGCTTTTTTAGCAACCTCAAAAAATATTAGTTTAAAAAATTGAATAGAATTATAAGATCTGAATAAGCATTTCAAAAATACTTTATGAAACAAACTTAAAAAAAATCATTAAAATTGCTGCAATTAGAGAAATCAAAATATTTTATTTTGTAAAATGATACGATTATGTTTACAACAGACACAGCAGATATTCTATGCATTACAGATGACGTTTAACTATGTCTGTATAAACTCTTTCACCTAGAACCACCCTATCTCAATAGTTCCAACAGTGCTTAAAAGCGGAGTCTGGATCAGCTCAAGAAGGTCCATGTTCAGTCAGTCAGTGGGGTGTGTACTGTGTGATACGCTACAGAGGCCAGGCAGGGCTGATCATTAGGGGACTGATTCTAGGGGCGCTGAGTATCATCTGTTTCTATGGACTGCAGCGTGAATTCATGGCACTTTAGTTTGAGTGTGTGGGTCAGGACTATTGATACAGGGTATTTATTGAAAGACTCTCGGGATGTTTTCTGACCAGAGCTCTGGATGACTTCTGGAAAGCTACCCAAGTACCTGTGACAAAAGTAGCACAAACTGTGGACAACACATATCACATCCAATGAAGACCAGTGACTGACTGACCTTTGAGTTACCACTGCAGAATATACTGATCTCAGTCATATCATAAGGGGCCTATCACACAACTGAAATAGTTTCTCAGCTGTTAATATAACTGCTTCTCTTTAAGCTCGAATATAAATTTTCTCCCTCCTCTGTTTTGAAGTATTAAAGTGAGACTAGCAGACATACCAGAGAGTGATCTGAGATCCTCGTATTCTCCATAGTCTCCATGCTGTCAGTGAACTTGGTGTTGGCAATAGAAAGTCCATTGCAGCCCTGGCAGAGCTGGTTGATGGAGTGGTTAATGATGCAACACTTTTTTTAGTAATGTGTCTCATTTGGACACCACAGCACATCCTGTTTGTATTTCATCTCCTTTCCCTGATACTTTATCGATGTCCACTTCTCTTGTGTTTTGACCCAAGGGACTTTTATTTTAATCATTTGCTCTTCCTACCTGAACTTTCTTGTACATACTTAATATTACTTTACTTGGGACTTGAACATATGGAACAGGTATTTTTAATTCTCACAGTTAGGCTTGATTGCTTAAAAGATATATTTTTCTTCTTTCAAAGAAAGCATTTAAAAACTCCTATATTCTCACTGGCTCACCCAGAAGGATATTTAGTGCTGACCAGAAAAGCATACAAAGTGAAACTATTTTTTTTTTTTTTTTCTTTTCCCTCAGCAGGTTTAGTGAATGAAGAAGCCTTATTTAGTGGACACTTGATGTTTTGCAGCCATGTGAGCTCACTTGGCCCAGTCATGGATCTGTGCTATGTAGTCCCATTAGGGAAGCACTAAATGCTGGCAAGTAGGTTTTATTATCAGGGCCTTAATATTATGAGAATCTGGTTACAAAACTTCTAGATAGCTCAGACCAAGAATAGCAATTGCTTCTGCTCATAAAAACTAATTTTATGAGTTTTATAATTGGAGCACAAAAGGCCTGTGTTTTATCCCTATCTTGTTTTTGACCAAGTCAGATAATATCCCTGTTTCTGTGTTTTCAGTCTCCAAACTTCTATTAATAAAAGAATTAAAGCTTAAACAAATAACAGTTACTAACATTGCCTGTATACAAGTTGGCCGAGCTGTAGATCGCACACATGCACGCATGCACACGCACTCTCAGACTGTCATGCATAAAGTGAAACATTAAGCTGTAAGGTAAGAGAAGAGACATACTAACAAAAGGCCAAATGACAAAGAAAAAATTAAATGTGGTACCTTGGACTTGGTATTAGGAAACTTCCTCTACTGTTGACATATGACATGAGCTGGGTCACCTATTTTTGCTTTGATTTTGTTTCTGTCACCTTTATTCTTGCCACTTTGAGCAAGAAACTGTATCTTATTATCACTGAGATTTGTACAGAACTTAGCATAGCAGGATAATGTTTATGATGGGAGCTGCAATTTTAATTTGTTGCTATAGATGGTACTGTAATGTTAATACATAATATTAAAGAAAAGGAAATAATAAAAGTGTAAACAATGAAAAGAATGGTAGCAACCAAATGTTGGTATTTCATACTGTCTAAGAAGAGTTCCCCGAGGTGACTTTTAAGCTTGAAGGAGATATGGTGACATTCACATGGTGGCTTTTAAACTGACTAGTACAAGTCTGTTAGATGTTTAATTTTCAGATCTCTTCCACCAAACCTCACAGAGTCAGGGCTGGATCACACCCTACTCATTTCTACTGACCTAATAATTGTCTGTGATGAATACCTGAGTGTTGTTGCAAAAGGCTGGTGCAAGGTGACCGGGAAATCTTGAAATAAGACATGGAAGTTAGCAGATACCTTTCCAAAAGGAAAATGTTCTTTATATAGGCAACCAAGAAGAGTTTGAAGGGAGTGTTATGCAGAAGACAAGACTTAATCTCCACGGTCTTCTCCAGCCTCATCTTGAACAGGCTTTCCTCTCACCTAGCTAGACTCTTTTTTTTTAAAAAAAAAAAAAACACACTTTTTTTTTTAACTTTTAAATAAGTAGTGCTACTTAGTTTTATTACATTTTATAGTATTGTTGTTTTCAGGTTATGTAGTAGTCAGTCCAAAGAGGAACTGAAACATAGTAGGACTTGTGCATAGGCCTCTTTTGAGAGAGTTCTGTAGATCTCCCATTTGAAATTTTTCATTCTGATGTATTTTACTTTGGCCAGAAGTGTGAACGTCAGTATCAAACGCTCCAGCTTTTCCTTGGTTACTAAATCTGGAAGTGCAGTAACATAAATCAGTATTCAAGGCAGCTGGATTTTCTCAAAGCTCCTATTCTGACGGGATAATGCTGACTGATCTTCTATAGTGGCATCAGTAATAACACATTCTCAAAGAACATTTACTGTACAATAAAGGTGATTCTTTAGGATGTTGAGGTCAGCATGCATCTTCTGGCTTGTCCTACAGCCTCAGTGTTTAGAGTTCTTACATACCATATGGGCTTTGAGTTCCAAGAGAACAAAGAATAAGAGTTGCTCTTTAAGACTTTAAAAAGACTTAGGGTATGGGACACGTGTTATCAGCAGACATGCTCTGTAGAAATATCCAGTTCATTTTCATAGTACTCCTCTGCACCTTGAAGGAAATTTGAACTATTTTCTGTAAGATAAGAAATATCGGGGGGTTGAAAGAAATGAAATTTTTAGCACGTTAAGGAAGACATCTGAAGTCTAAAGACATAAAATAGAATCATAAAATAATTTGGGCTGGAAGGGAAGACCTCTGGAGATCATCTAGTGCAACCCACTGCTCAGAGCAGATCCAGGTAGTTCATAGCCTTGTCCAGCTGAGTCTTGAACACTTCCAAGCATGGAGATTCCACAACCTTTGTTGGCAACCAGCGAGGTTAATTACCAAAGTCTTATTTATTATCAAAAGTTAGTTACCAAAGGTTTTAGAAAATTGTATAACATTGTCCAAACACTTTTCATGGGGATGCCTAAAATACTGAGGTGCCACTGTGTCACTGCATGAAGGAGTGGGCAAAAGGTGGCTGGGAGAATAGCCTGTGAAGTTCTTAGGGAAGTCCCTGTCTTAAACATTTGAGATGTGTTGCTGTGACACAGAAAACTATGTTCTTTGTAACACCTCTAGGGTGCCAGAGCATGAAGGTATGGGAGTGCTTGTTGGGGTGGCTGGTCCAAAGGAACAGAATTTCTTTCTGATGAGTTTGTGCTAAGACATTTGTAAGGAAGACAAGAATGCAGGTTCAGTTCCCACCTGAACCACAGCCTTTTGTTTCCTCAGACTGGTAATCTGGGACCTGGTCTGGAAACCATGAGTTACTTAGACATTCATTGCTTAATTGGAGTAAGCCTTTAAACTTCCCTGCAGTTCTGTCCCATTTAGTAAAACAAAGAAGGTGAAACTTTTACCTGCTTTGGTAATCTACATCACAGGATCTTTGGGATAGATATGATTGTTAATTGCATAAGTAGTTCCCATGTATGCCACCATTACATTAATAATAATAATAGTAACCATTTTTCTGTATGTGATTATGCATTTCAGTATAGACAAAATGTAATAGAGAAGGTATTCCACAGTGTAAAATGTTTATCGTATAGTCTGAAAGGTCTTTCTTTGTGCAGTGTGTGCAGTTTTTCAGATATAGTTATTTTTATTCTGTTCTGTCTATAAAATATATTTTAACCTTCCCCCTCAAAATACATTCCACTGTATCACTCTAATATCCTTGTGAAACAAACATTTGGATTTTTTAACAACCAACACTATCATTTCACAAGGTTTTATACAAATGAGAAACGTATTTAAGATTTATTTATTATGTAAAATGGCAGGGATTATTATGTTTATGACTTTTAAATTGCACAATGCTTTTACATTAGGATCAATTTTAGAACAGGATTAGCTACTATAACTACTGGCAGTTTGGGTGCCTTATTACCTTCTATTATATTCTGAAGTAATTTTCATTTATTTAATTTAAACTTCTGTCATTCTGCTTTTTCAAGCCTTAATGTCTCAGTTTCTAAAAATCCAGTTGGTGTTTTCTATCTCCACTGCTAAAGAAGTGCTGTTATTAAGTGATTCGATGGCTTGTTTAGTCCCTTGACTATTCCAAAGCTCACTTTGCTTAATTTAACTACTGTACTTGCTGCTCCCTTTCTTCTCCCCCCCTCTCACCCACCCTTTTTTTGTTCCTAATTGTTTTCTGAGTACTCAACTTCCTGTGGGGAATCAGTCAGCATGCCAGACTTCAAAGAACTCTTTACAGTAGACCAGTTTGGCAATATGCTAATTTAAGCCTATTTTTATATCATACTACCTTGTTTCTACGCAAAGAAAGACCATTTTGGACATTAGCTAAAGAGACAGGTCTTTGGAGGTTTTTTTATTAACTCAGATCTTCTTGGAGAAAAAAAAAAAAAAAGAGTGACTCTTAGCCACTGGAGATGGAAAATACCTGTTGCGTTCCATTTAATACAGCCTTCTCCTAATTATTTGCTGCATGTCCAATCCAGCCCTGGTCCTTCAAGTGAACCCACATGATGTGGATTGGCTTTAAATCAGGATAAAAGGGTTACGGCTCTTATTGTATGGCCATGGAAATGAGATGTGGGGCTTATGGGCTGTACAATCAGCTGTACACATCTTTATGGGTGCACAGAAGGAAATTATGTGAAAAGTAAGGAACAATTAAACAGTTTGGACCTTTGAATTTCTAAGAACAGTGAAACAAGTTGAATCTGTAAAGTTTTTAAGTGTGCTGGGCAAAAACATTGCATATATAATTGCATACACATTTATTGACACTGTACAATTTAAGCAATCAGGCACCTGACAGTTGAATCTAGGAAACGCACACAAAAATGAAGTACAAGTTTATTCACACATGCAATTTTATGACTGAATTGCTTAGAAGGATCATTGATTCATGTTCCTTCATGGATGATGGGTGTGATCTAAGTTACAGAATGGTTCAGGCACAATCCAAGTAAGATTTTATGTTGTACTTAAACATCTCACATCATCTCAGCGAAGTCAATGAGGTCATAGTTCCAGACTCGTCCACAGTGGCTATGCACATCACTGAATAATGTAGCTTTAAAGATTTGGTCTGGATCCTTCGCAAAGCTGTGGTTAGTGTTATTTCTGTTAAAATAACACACAATTTGTTGCCAGCTTTGTGCTTCCTTCTGGTTGTAGGGCAGAGGACAGACGATCTGGCAAGAAGTATTCTGGGACAATTTTTTGAACAAATTTTAACCGGCAGAACAAGTTTGGTTTAGTTTGGTGCTTTGGGTCTGGAGAGCACAGCATTTTTGTAATGTTATAAGGGGCCAGTGTCTTGCAGAACCATGACCTTGGATTTATCATCTGCTTATAGTTAGGAATGTTTAGTTTTTCACAGGGATTATTTGATGACAGAGAGAGAAATCTTTGCCAGGTTCTATAAATCTTCAGTAGAGGCAGAATCTCGTTCAAGGCCGCTATTAGCCTTGTGTTTAGTAATCGATGTCTTTGCAGTTCTTGATTATGGTAATTTCATTAGTGATACTGTTCCAAAATGGCATGGATTGATTTTTGCGAGGGGAGTCTTGTATACAAGAAAACGACAGGAATTCTTTTATTCTCATAACCATTTTTCATGATCAGACTCTGGAATGCATTTTCAAAACGCTCTCTCCGTTTAAGAAGGCACTTCTGTGCTGGAGGACTTCAGTCATGAAAGGAGAGGCTACTGTGTCAGCAGAGGCTGATGGCAGAGGCTGCATGCTTGTGAAGGGCACAGACAGGTCATAAAATGAAGAGTTACCAGGAATCTCTTGCATGTAACATATAATTTTTCTTTAAGATGATGGTGAACGTGAACTCGGTGTAGAGTGCTGGAACAAGGACCCTTATGTGAAGGCTGTGCTTCAGGCAAAGGGGCTACAAAGTGGATTCCTGCATCACCTGCTTTCTGCAGAGGGAGCACTGTGCAAATACTGGAAAGGCCAACGTGAAGACTGGGTCTGAAGATTTTCCAGCTACTAGCTGAATAATTAGCTTGAACTTGTGGCCCAAAATCATACTGAGTTGCTAGGAATTTCCATAAAGTAAGGCCTGGCTCTTTGGAGAGTTACTCTGACTGATCTATTGCTGTAATTTGTAAGGCTGCCTTTTTGGATGGGCGTGATATAAAGGTGGTCTTTTGGTTCACAGACTCAGCTGAAAAAAGGAAACAAATATTGGGTAATTCCCAAATGGTATTTTATTTGGGCTTTCCTACTGTAAGAGAAAAATGAAGGAGACATATAGGAGACAATGAAGGAGACCTGCGTTTTTTAATGGGATTTAACTCCTTCAGTTCTTATAAAAAATAATAAATGTCAGTGGATTTTAAAGTGAAAACATAATTTTCTATTAGGTTGAAAAACTTTATTTTTTTTTTTTTTTTTTTTTTTTTTACTTTTCCAGACTATCATTCAATTATTTTCTTAGAGCCAAAACTATTGTCTTAATTCTGTCCATCTGGTTGACAGTTTCGGACTCTCTAAAATAGCATTTCTTGGTAATTTTACTACCAAATGATATAGTTGATATTTATATACATTGCTGCAGTACAGTCTTTCTATAAGAAATGGTTTCTTACACATTTAACAACACCCATAATGTGGAGTGATGCCTGCATGCTCAAAAGATCAAACTATAATAATGTCTTTGCAAATGGAAGATAGCAGATTCTCCAGTAGCCCTCATTAGTGGAATTATGTAGTTGTAGCTAAGAAAATTATTATCTGAATACTACAGATGGTTCAATGGCTTCTTAGTGCAGGGACAGAGAAAAAAAAATGTAAGCAAAACATGCTGGGAATGACTAAATGGAAAATGAGAAAAAAAAATCTGACTCCTAGTAGAAATGGCTCCAAGTCAAAATGTCAGATTCAGATAGCTGCAGACCTTGAGGCTAATGAGATCTGGATCTGTATTTTGTAGCTTGGATCCATAGTTTAAAGTGAATTTGAGATCTAAATTTAGATGTGTGATGCAGTTTAATATCATTTGAGTTTTTGGTTCTGGTTCCAAAAAGCTCTTAGACTGATCTGAGAAGCTTCTGAAGAAGGCAGTGGAACGTATGTCTCACATTTTGCCTGAGTCTTTAAAATCAGAAAGATGTTGTATTCTTTATGAACATGAATGTACAAAAGAAGTGTCTATATTGCAGAAGCATAGGAAAATAAAACAACTTCTTCCATAGTAAAAGTTTAGGTCTTGTCCAGTAGATGTTTGTTGTTATTTATTGAATTTTGCTATATTGATTTCTATAACTCTGACCATTTATCTGTCTACTGCAACACACATTTCAGTAAAAACTCTTTTGGGGGCAAAAGGCCAGAATGAAGTCTTTGCATGGCTTATCTCTAAAGTAGGAAGTGAGAGACTCAGAAGTTGCACCTACAAAACCAGCGGGGACTCTTTGATGTCTCTCTTAATGTGCTGGGTTTAGATTACTTCGTGAGTACAAAAAGGGTGAAAGGTTTGAGATTACTTTCAACTAACTCTTAGGATCATGATTTGTCCATGGGGTAGTTTTTAATGGAGCAGATACAAGGGGATGGGCTATCAGATGCAGTGTCTTGAGGCTGAAATTCAGCTTATGTCCATAATAAACTTGCACAATCCAAAGATTCGTGATCTTACTTTCAAAATCATACTTGTTAAAAAAAAAAATTAAAAAAAAGAAAAAAGTTACAGCATGGGATATTTTTTTCTCCAGATTTTGAGCCCTTTCAAGATATCTTCTATAAATCAGAGTACAGGATTGCCTCTTTAATTTTTTTTTCTAAATATGCAGATGGCTCCAAGGTGTCTTAATGTAGAATGCTAAATACCACAAAGTGCAAGATAATGTCACAGGAGTATACAGCATGATGCAAGGGATTTAGCAGGCACCACCAGTCCTAGGGTCTTGAAGTACATTTAGGAGCATCCCTATTCTAAAGCAATCGGATAGTAGTTTCTTTGTTCACAGTCTACTGTATTATCCATCAGTTTCTGCTGAAATGCAGAGATATGTGAAAAAGAAAATTTTAGGGCTAAAGCTTTCGATCCAGTTCTTTCATTCTGAAGGGGTTACTGTCTTCAGCTGAGCCCACTAGTTATATTTTGAAGTAAATTTGTTCCTTAGCAAATGGAAGTGACATGATAATGTTTAAATTAAAGTGAAGGAATTTTAAGATAAATAGCATTTCTGTGAGTTTTGCATAGGTCAAGAGCATGCAAATTCACAGTTTTTGTGGGTCATCTCGTTCATACTAACAGTAATAACATGATTCAGAGGTCAAGCCTTAGAATGGGGGCAAAATTCTGACCCTTGATTAGTCTATTGCTTTTGTTAATGCTCTTCCACCTGTATGGGACAATAGAATATTGTGTCAATAGACTTGCATTCTTCTGACATCCTAATTTAAACTACCGAGTTTCTAATCGGTATTCTAATTCGGCCAATCCCATTGCGTATTTAATTTTTGCAATAGCACCAATCCCACACTATGTATCTTCTGTTAGATGTTCCATAAACACCATAAATGATGTCTACGTTACTGTAATGACACTGCCCTTTTAATTTGGTTGATTAACATGTGATTCAGGTGCGTTGTCTTTATTTAAGACATAAGGCATTCAACTTGTAGCTCATAGGTCATTATTTAATGGTTAAACTGATGTTACTGGAATGTTCCTTACAAGTGAAAAAGTACACTGAAGTGTACAAACAAAAAATATGAAAATTGATCCTTTTAGACCTAATGCTGATTGGAAGCCTAACGGTCTCATCAAGATTTCTTTTACAACCTGAAATAACAGTTAAAATCAGTCTACCCCAGATATATAGCTATGTTACGTGGATCAGAACCTAGCCTAGGATGTTCTGCTTGTTTCTCCACTCTGCTCACAACAGGAACTGACAATTTCTGCTTTTCTTTTCTTTTCTTTTCTTTTCTTTTCTTTTCTTTTCTTTTCTTTTCTTTTCTTTTCTTTTCTTTTCTTTTCTTTTCTTTTTAATAGAAATGTTACATTTTCACTGCATGGATAAATGGATTAAGGATTTGTCAGGCCAATTTTGCAGCTTGCTTTCAAGAAATTCACAAATCTTAAAAATGTCATTTTGCTTTTATTCTTCACAATGTCTGAAAGATCTACCTAGGGAAAGGATGCATATTATTTATTACTTTCCTATGTACCTTGACTTCATATATTTAAATCTGCTAATTACTGAGAAAAAAAGACAGCTGTGATTTCTGAAGTACTTAAAAAAATCAAAGAATATTTACAGGTTAGGTATTTGTTAGTATGGTGACAATGAGCCCTGGATAATTATATACTAAAATTATGAGCTAATTATATAGGTTGAGATTCTGCCTGTTAGATCCATTCTGGACATGTATAAATCTTCTGTTGCCTACTCATATCTCTTGTTTGTCGCTGTCCTATTCCTGACGTTAAGAGAAGTAGGGGAGAATGTCTTTGTCCTTTCAACATTTTCAGAACTGCAAGAGAGAATACTTCTCATGTGTTGAAACAGAAAGGGCAATACTGGCCCAGATCTCTTCTGCAGAAGGATAAAACGTACCTCTCACAGAAGAGGATCTGGAAAGGTTATGGGGGATCTTCCTGACCTGAATGAATTTATGTAAGGACCACCAAATGGACTTCAGTCCCTACCTTGTTCCTGTCATTGGACCTTTTTTTTTTTTCCTTTTTTTTTTTTCATTTTCTTTTTTTTTCTTATTTTTTCCTAAATGTAATGCTTTCATTATCTTTAGATTTCCAGGATTCTCATGTAGTGGCCACCATATTCAACAGACAATTTGAATATGGATTGTTTCATAATTGAAGCTAAGCTAGGACACTAATTAATCCCTTTTCTACAGCTCTGTAATGAGTTGGCTAGCTTACAAGTACCACTGACCTCTAATGGATGGAATCAGAACTGTTCAGTCATTTGTCATGTCTCATAGGGCACAACTCATGGCGAACCTGCTTTAAGTTAAATAGTGAGGACTTTTGCTTTTGGGTCAGGAGAATCTAATTTCAAGCTCAGTTGCTGCCAGGAATTTCTGATCGGTTGTGGTCTCCATCTCATGAGTAGGGTGTCATTAGCAAGCTCATACTAGTGAGCAGTTACTCATAGGAATGAGTTAATGCTAATGTTACTTTGCTCACCACTGTAAAAAAGTTTGCAGTCTGTCCACAGTAACAAATGTGAAGCTGTAGGTGGTGAGAAGTATAAACAGAACATTTCTGAGCTATTATAAAATTCAAGATTTGTGGTGAACAGAGCTCTTTATTATGTCTCTGTTCGTTGTGGGCTAGCTAGCAGTGATTCATGGAATATTATTGTACATCTGATTTTAGTAGTTACCCATTACATCATGTTAACATATTTCAGTAAGTAATCAATTCAGTTTTTGGTACGCTGCTTTAATTCAGGTTTCATTCCTTGCCTAGTATTTATTTGGGGAGGTGTGTTGTTCATCTTTCTCCAAGATCATACTGCCCTCTTTACCGTAGCCATTTTAGGATAAAATGCTTAATAAGATTTGCATTTAAAAAATGAACTAAAAGAACTGGACCCCCTCCAGCAAGAAACAAGTAATTATATCATTTGTATTGCAAAACAGGAGCAGCTATAAAACATTAGTATACTTTTTAAGAAGATTGATATTCTTAAGAAGCATTACATTGCATATAAAATGACAGCCCAGGCAGAGGGGAGAAGCTCTCTGCAGGGCAAGTAACTCTTAGAAACATAGGCAGGGGCATGGCTTTTACTCTGGATTCAGTTTAATCAAGAACTCAGAATTTACTGCTTCTAGTTTTTCCCTTTTACTTTCTCGGTATCGTTATGAAAGCTAGTGAGTGACATTATTAGACTTTGTGATCAGAAGAATTTTTTTGGTAGATTTGTCCCAGAAAACCATCCAAGTGTTGCATAACACATACAGAAGTCTTTTGTCTGGTTATTTTATCTTACATTTCTTCCCCCTACCCCTGCCAAAATATAAGCCATTGAAATTTTTGTCTAACTGTGCAAAAACTGACATAACTAAGGTCTATTTTCTGGTGTTGGTTAATATGGCAAAAGATATTTCATGTAGCTTAGATGTTCCTGGCCTTAAAATCTCTTGTTCTAAGTAAAAATACAGGAATTGTTATTCCTTTCTGGTTGGATGACTAAACCAGTTTAAACAGTCTTCAGGCAAAGCACTGTTTGTGCTAAAATCCATGTAACGTTTTATGAATCTCAAATGGGAATGCTCATCAGTTTTCCAAATAGTTGTGAATAATATGTAATCATATGAACTAGAATCATGTGTGTTTGGCATTTTATTAATGAAAATATACCCAAATCAGTTTCTGTTAGCTTGTTTAAATATTCAGTAACTTCTATCCTTCTAGACCATTTGCCAAAGCTGTTAGGTGGATATTAATAAATTAGTATGTTAATTAAATCAGTATCTGTGTATGGAGTTTATTGTTGTTTGTTTTGCATCTTTTTCAAATAAGGCTTTTATTTTCATGTGTAGCAAACTTTACATTAGATTTGGTCAGTCTATTCTCATATTGGCAGAAGGGGATTTTCATTGATCGTTTTCTCGGTATTTGCCTTTTTTCCTCCTTCTCTAAACCCTAGTGCTGTAATGCAGAAGATTTATTGTCAATGATTTATTAAAATGTAATTCTAAGGTGACTCCTTATCGTGAAAGTAATCTGCAGGCTATCTTTGTTTAAACTTGCAACCCGCTTTGTCAAAGAAAACAGCCTATGAAATTTTCATTATAATAGACAGGTTTTTATAATGAACTTGGAAAAAGCTATTATGACCAAAAAACAAATTGTTAGGAAACTTATGCATTGAAACAATATGCTCATTAATTGTAATTTTTTTGGGAGGGTGAACAATTGCCTTTAATGGTTACATTTCTCAGTCTTATAAATTAATTTGAATTACCCAATATCACTTAATTTTTCCCTAGGAAAGCTTCTGCTTGCCCGAGCAATATTATAACTGCTAATTCAATTATGCTGAAATTGTTTAATAGAAAATATAATTGCTTATTCATACAGAATACCCATTAAAGAAGTGCAAAGGCCTATACCCTAGGGTTACCGCATATTAGTACTTTGGGAATTCAGATGGGAATGCTGAGTAGGGAAGGTGCTGACTGATCTTTAATTGTTCATCACCTGCCTCCAAAATAATATGAATGGACCTAAACTAAATGACCACTCATTACAAGTTTCAATTTAGGAGCTTGGCTGGGGTCAGCAGATTGCTTATGCTGATCGCAATGATTTGAAGTTGTGATTACCATAAGCAATTTAAATTTTATTGATCTACCCTTCTGAAAGTTGTAATTGAGCATAGATGTTGGACCCGTAGCTCTCCAAACTAAATTGTACTCTGAAGCCCTTGCTGGATTACTGCAGGAATCAATAAGCAGTCAGTCACGTTAACAATGAAATAGCTCCATTAACATACAGTGCTACTGGTGAAACTTTATTTAGGAGGGGTGTTAGTTCACTTCATTGTTTTATCAATGAATTTCAGTTGTATAGGGAAAAGAATAGCTTGTGTATGCCTAATGAGTTTGCATAATGATAATCTTATATGCTTTAACTATGAGTCTTTTTATGGGAGAGAGGTTTTTTTTTTTTTTTTTTTGTGACAGATTTGCTTTATTATGAGCAGAGGAACTATGTAACTGAAATTACAATTTGTTAACCACAATGCAGTGGAATAACTTGAGCACCAAAGAATTTTCTACCATTACATATGCTCACTATTAGTGGGTTTCAGACAAAAAGCCATGTCTCAAAGAAGAACACAGACACATAGTGAGCTTGTCACTTACATATTTTTGGAACTTCCAAGTGGAATTCTGGGTCAGGGGAAGAAGGGGTTTAGGAGGTTGTCCACTAAAGTTTCCTGCTCTGTGGCATTGCTCGGATGATAACAGTGACTGGGGAAAGGCAGGTTGTTCTTAAATAAAATAGACACTAGAAACAACACAGAAGGGTGTGGTAAGATGGATAATAGACCTAGTCTGGATAGTGTGAAACATTTTTTTTCTATTGAAAAAGTGGCTCAAAATTTTGGAATTGGAGTTTTGGAAAGACCTAGACTGGTAGAAGTATGGTGTAGCTTGAACTACAGAAGAACCTCTCATGCATCCCTTCTTATCACTGCTTTCACTGCATCTGCTACCTTAGTTTGTCATAACTTTAACTCACTGCCATCCACTTTACTGCCTAGAAGCCCTAGCTACATACAGCATGCCTCAGTTCCCTCTGTATTAGGTTTTAAGTGAGCAACGAGCCTATGTTGGTTGACTTGATTGGCAGGGATATTGTGCTAATTGAGTGGTTTTAATTTCTTAATCTTGGATTTGGGAAAGTGCCATCATTGTATTCACCAAAATGATAGTGGGAGAGCCATAATGATCAGCACTTCACGTTCATAGATTATGTAAATTTATACCTCTATGCTACCTAAGGAGCTGTTGATTTTGTAATGTCCCAGACAATCCTGTTGGCAACATATTCATGAAGAAATGAAAGACGCTAGTACACTGGACCTAGTTTAGAGACTGATGGAAACCATAGCCATTAAATACAATAGTTACTTTTCAGGATCAAAAGACATCTCTCCTAGTAAAGGATTCACGTGTTTGAAGAGCGGTAATGCTATAATCTCTTGCCATGATGTTATATAGCAGTATTGAAGGTATCAGCACTGGATTACCACTCTTACACAATCCTTGACTTGAACACCTCTCACAGAACCCAAACTGCAATTTCGTCACTTCAGTACTAAAAAAAGTTGTAGTGTTATTGGTGTAATCACTCCAAAATCAAAATGTCTGACATCTATCTATGCAGAGCTGTTACAACTATGTTTGCAATAAAGCTTGTTCATAAAAATTTAGCAGTAGATCAGCTTTTGTACTCTAGGACATACTTCAGATCAGTGAGACCACCCCTAAAGGTTGTAGGCATGCTACAGTGAAGAGCATTCACAGTCCTCTTCTAGAAATATACTCCTGTATTTTGGTATGAACTGTTTTGTTTTATTTTTTATTGTTTTTAGTGTAGGACAGTTCAACCATTTCTTTGCAGCTATAATGACACAAAATGATACTTTGGCTTGTCCTACAGGTGTGAAAGTATTTCATGATATCTTTGCTGCCTTTTCAGGAATGTATTATTTTGTCCAGGTTTCTGCCATTATATGCCACATCCTTACTGAGATGATAAAGTGTTTTCTCCTAGATCTTGGTTTCTCCAGGATTCAAATGGATGTATGTATTCTGTGATCCAGCTCTCAGAATCCCTCTCTCATTCAACAATTCACTTGGTATGGTTTATGTGAGGTTCCTCCTCTGGCCCACATCTACTTTATAGAAACCCACGTAGAGGATGAATAAAAGAAAAATGCATAAATTGTTTGTCATTCCTTCAGCTGAGGCAGTGTTATTATCCCAGGGAATATGTGTGGAACAAAAATATGTGCTACTTACATATAATTTCTATACCAGCTTCTGACATAGAGCAGACACAGACCAATGTAAGATGTGGCATTGATTCATAAGAGACTTAATAACATGTTTATGATTGCAACACATCCTAAAAAAGACACAGCTAATTTTTATATATGAAATATCATCAAGAACAATATTCAGTGAAAACAGTCTAGTTTAAATTACAGTTCTTTGGTTAAGATATTATACTTATTAGAAGACTTAAGTATTGTATAAACTGTAAGATCACTCATAAGGTTGCGAATCCAATACATACTCAGTTTTCAAAAGGGGTTTTTGAATATGGTGTTCTACGGCTAATATATTTCTTGCAGGAAATCTGAGAAAAACATGTCTGATTGATCTATATCCTATATAAAATGTCATGCATCAAGAAAATTCCACATGTACTGTCTAAGCGTTATATTGAAGGGATGAAGAGTTCTCTGTCATGATAGCCCGATTATGAGATATTACATATCAAATTACATTGAGGAAAGAAGATTCTCTTTTAATATTTGAGATTCAGATCTCTCTATCCTCTCTTTTATGTTAAAGAGCTTGGGGTTTTCAGGTCATTTGTGATAGGAACTCTAACCAAAAAAAAAAAAAAAAAAAAAAAAAGAAAGTATCGTTTAATTGAGAGCCCTTTACACTAAAAACAATTAATTTTTGAGATCCATTTAATTTTTACTTGTTTTAAGCACCATCATAAACATCTGCCACCTGGCGTAGAAATTGCTTCATATGGCGGGTGGAGAGATGAGATTTATTTAAAAGTTCTTTGTCTTTGATACTTCTCCCTGCTGTATTTTCCAGTGGAGTAATTTGAACCTGATGGCATTTAAATAACCATTTATTGCTGTAATGAGAGAATAGAGTTAAAAATACAAAGAGTAATTACTGTCATTCCAGGATAAGAATACAACAGTAGGCATAATGGAGCAAATGATCTCCAGTCTAGTTTGGCCTCTTGCCATAATATTGGCCAACACTTGGATCATTCAGAAAAAAATAAAATGCCTTCCATCTCTTTCATTAACCTGGCCAGAAAAGTTTTCTTTTTCCTTCACTAGATAGTGCTGGAAACCCCAGATCAGGGAGCTGATTGTATTCAGTTTTTAGCTCATCCACAAAGTCAAAATGAGTTTCATGTCGTTCTCTGAAAAGCACAATGTACACATGGAACCTCGTTTCCAAGAGCTGCAAACAGCCCTGTTCCATATCTTTCCTCCCCTACATAATTTGTGTATATTTTTTTAGTGCCACTGGAATTCCAAAACAATTTATAGAGAAAGAGGAAGCCTTCCCATTGAAATTGCAGCAGTGCTAGAATGCAAATGTTAAGAGTTAGAAGGAAAAAAGAGAGAAGCCAAGTTGTTCTGCTTATCTTTTCCCTGCCTTGGTGTCCTTCACATTATTATATATTTTTTTGCATGACAGTTTAGGGACAAAGAAAGGTATTTCTGATTGTCCTGCTCATGAGGCTTTTGATCTCTGTAACAGAGTCATCTCATAAAATCATATGTTCTTGCAAAATTTGAAACATCTTGAGCAAATGACCTAACCTGAACAGTTCAACTTACAAAATTCTTGCTGATTCTACTTGCTCCATAAGAGCTTAATACAGAAATAAGACCATACAAATAGATAGTCAAGAAAATTTGTAAAAAGATCTGAGTGCACTATTCGCAACTATAAAATCATCAAATTTGTTTTAAATGCAACCGTAACGCTTGATTCTCGTGTCAGTAATTTTAAACGGCTGAGTATGAATGACTGCAAAGCAGTATTTTATATTTATCTGATTCATTTTAATTGCTCATACATAGAGAGGGTTCCTAAAGCTCCTTCTTAGTACTGAGAGGAGGAGAAAGAGTGAAGAGGATGATTTAGTCATGGTAATCCTGTGGATTTTGGGTACTTTCCCCAACTTTTTTATTAGGTTATTTAAACTTCACTTTGTCTGTGCTAGCATTTGATAAATATCCCTGTGACACCATTCATATACTCACTATAAATTCCATAGAAACAGCAAAACATGAGTAAATAATAGAAAATATGCTTGAATAGGAAATTATAAAGTTGGTGACATGAAATTTTCCACAAAGATCTGGCCTCTGTGTCCTCTGACTTTTTATTCTGAGTGTGCACAATGTACTCACTGTGATTAATCTAGAGATCAAAATTTGTCAGAATTATTGGGAAAACGGTTTTGAGTTACAAATATATCTGAGGAGAAGAGAAATGATGTTTAAATGGAGGATTCATCTGTGCTCAAATACCATGGTCTGCCCTATTTTATTCTTTTTTTCCAATTCTTCAATTGATGAAAACAAAACTGAACATAAACCATTGTCTTATATCGTTATTAAAGTTTCTTGATTGCTCTTTCTTTTAACTTTATCTTTAGCTGCTGAGGGAACAGGGCAGATATACTCATTATGGCATTCAAATCAATTTCCCAGCATCTTCTTCAGAGAATTCAACTATACTGGTTGTCCAAGGACCATGTTCAAGGACTGTCAGTGTGTGAACATGGATTTGTTTTGGCCAGCAACTGTCGGCTTGCCAAGCTTCAATTCCTCTTGACTTTCCATTCAGAGACAAAGATGAAATTTCCCACAACTAAAAATAATTTTAAATTGAACCATTGCTAAATTAAACTAAATTCACTATTTTTCCTTTTGAATCATTAGTATCAGATGCAGACCAAACATAAGCCAAGTTTCACATTTATTTTGGAGAAAAGTAAGTCCCAGACTCTTGTGTCTAGGCTTGTGGAAATTCAGGTTTCATTCTCTGCTCTACTACTACTTTTACTACTACAAGTAATCAGTTCAGACTACATTTCTAAATGTTCAAATTCAACCACCATAACGGAGGTTAAACTACTGTGGTGATTTTGAAAATTCCAGTAAGCACTTATGTGCATTGCTGTGGCCCACATTTTCAGAGATATTTCACTGTTTGATTTCTACTGATCTCAGTTAACCTTTGTGCCTCAGTCCCTTACTTGTGTTTTGTTGCAAGGATATGGTAAGTCTGAAGCCAGATGAGGATTTTTTTTTTTTTGTAATAGACACAAAATTCTGGATCTAAATAATACACTGTGATTGTAAATATGGAGTAATCAAGACCAGATACACTTCATTTTGCATAGCAGATTCACTTTCAATATTAATTTTAGTATGACCTGTAGTCCTTGTCTCATTTCCTTGAGCAAACCATTATCAAGCAAATTCTTGAGCTATATTTGATGTCTCAGTACCAGATTTAAATAATCAGAGATCAGAGTGGTTTTTTTTATTTTATTTTTTTTCTTCCTACTAGAAAATACCAAAGTATTTATTTTTGAAATGTAAGATGTTCATTTACTGGTGCAGTGATTTAAATTTAAATTTAAGATGATTTTTAATGTAAAGATAAATTATTCTTGGAGGAGAAAAAAAAATTATTTGTTCATGTGTTTGTTTTCCTACCAGGTAGGTAACAATTTTAAAATATTTTTGAGGCCTTATTTTGTTATCTTCTATTAAGCTACCATGTAGTGTCTGTTTTACACATAGAAATAATAAGAACATAACTGCTAAAATAGTGTGTTTTATGTGGCAAAATAATCTTATGTATGCATAATAACTGTGAATAGCCTTATATACAGGCAGATGATCATTTATTAGACAGAGTCAGAGAATGGTTTGTGTTGGAAGGGACCTTAAAGACCATCTAATTCCAACCGCCTAGCCATGGGCCAGGACACCTTCCAATAGACCAGGTTGTCCAAAGCCCCATCCAACCTGGCATTGAACACCTCCAGGGACGGGGCATCCACAGCTTCTCTGGGCAACCTGTTCCAGTTCCTCATCACCAGAGTGATTTAATTATTAATAATTAATGAAATATTAGAGCATTAATAGATATATCAAATTCTGAACCTGAAAGTCAGAGTCCATTTAAAAAAAAAACGTCAAAATCTTGTAGCTGGTGTAAAGTTTCATAGGTGTCTTGATTTCACAGTAATTCCTCTGCATGTCTCGAGATCCACATTTTGGTACTTTCTGTTCAGTAGCACGCTGTTGCACCCAGCAGAAGTATTTGAAAGGTGCCACGAGGATGACTGCCCACCCTGGTATTTTACTCCAGTTCTGTTCTATCTAGTTCACTCAGCAGCCACTCAGGCTTCACTGTAAATGTGCCTCAAACTTAACCTCCTACTTTAAGAAACAAAACGGGCTACATTGTCTTAAGGTGAAATTGCTAGCTTTAGTAGAGGTATTTATGTCATTTTCTCCTGTATTTTAGACAGTATAATATACCACAATGTAGTCCTCAGGGCTGAAGACAGGTTAGGAGGATGGAAAATAAAAAAGCCAAACAAACTTTGCAGAAGCAGTTGATTGGAGAGGATATGACAATGTCTAAAAGAAAGAGGAAGAGGATTATGAAATAGAATGAATATACTATTTCTTCCATAGTGCATATCATATCTTAATATAGATATTGGTTATGATTTTCCACTGACTTATGTGGGTATAACTGTTGTACACACTATGATGGAGTTTGTATGGAATTGTGATGATTTCTGCCCTTTGATAATATGAAACCTAATTTTGCAGGCCCATGGAATGAGCCTAATATCCTATTTGCTGTCCTTTGGTATAATAGCAGTCATTTGAAGAGAAAGCTCCATGACTTTTGTTTTGAACTGCCATAAAAAATCTTTTTTCTGATAAAAGTGTCTCAACAACTTTTGAAATGGCTGGAATTAACCAGAAAAGGGCATGTCCTTTAACCAAATTCTCTTCAAAGCACCATTTTGGAAATGGTTGCCTGACCATTGTAGTGATTGATGGTCACAACCACAGAATTGCTTTTGGGGGGAGGCTTTATTAACTATCCTAAGCACAGTGTTGCCCTCCTTAGATAAATTTTTCTCAGTCTAGTTTGAGTAGTTTAACCCTTTACACTTCACAGAACTTAAAAAAAACCATAGCCCTAAAATAGATAGCTTCCATTTCCATTCCAAGCTTTATAGCTTCCATTTGCTGAGTGCTTCTTCTGTTTGTCATACATATAAAATATACTTTTTCACAGTATTATTTTAGATAGTAAGATACACAGTTTGTGTTGAAGCTAGTTGTAATAAGTCAGGAATCTGAAATATAATTTAGTTAGCTAATTAGATAGCTATAAATGAAGAATAATTCATGATTATGGCACTCCAACAATCTGCCAGCCCAGAGCATAAGAAAAAAACACCCTGAAGAACTCAGATTTGAAATACCAGGAAATCTTCAGAACTCTGCAGTCGATTGGAAGTTTCCAAATTAAAATTAAGAGTTTCTGTTCAGGACTCAGAAGGGTGAACCAGAACCTTCCCTAGATTATAAAATATTCTTTTTCTTTTGTTCAGGGAATTTCTGAGAAATTAATATTACCTTTTCCAACCTACCCTCTAAAATACCCATTTGTATGAAGAGATACTTCTCCTTGGTTGTCCTCTGTGATGCTTAAGTAGCTCTGTGATTCCTGTGTCTTGTAATATAGAATAAATTTGGTTCTTCTCACTTCCAGCTGCATCCTTGGGGACTGTACCACCTATGGAAGGCCTGTTAAAGCAGTTTTTTATGAAAACAGATGGTGTCAATTGTTCCTGTATGACAATAGATTAAAAGAAAATGTCTGTTTTAGTTAAATTATATTCCAAAACTCTGACCCAACTGAACATAGGCAATCTCTGTAACAGGGATGTCAGAATGACTGTGACCCAAAATCACATTGTACTTCAGTAGCAGGATTCTCGAAGAGATACCTTTTGAAATGGAGCATTGTGTTACACCAGATGGTTGGCCTGAATTTCCATTGTTCCTCTTGGCTCTCTAGTGATATGCAGATTTCAATAATGCTTTTTACTTTCTCACATCTCTGCCTAGTATTTACATTCAGATAACTGTGATGAAGAAAATGAAAAGGCCAAACATAAAGAAACTACAGAAAAATGTTTGTTGCCAAAATGTGTGCGCGCACCTGTGTGTGTGTGAATAATTGTGTGGTATTAGAGGTGTACTAAGTAGGTATTAATCTTGTTTTCTCTTTTTTTTTTTTCTCCTTTTTTTCGTTTCCATTTTACATGAAAGCTGCCACGATTGGGATAAGAGTGAAATGAACATAAGTATGATAAATGATAAAGTGCTCCTGGGAGTAAATATACCACTCAGAAAGAGCATTGCTAATCAAGCAGTGCAGCCAGCTAATGCACTCTGACAGCAAGCACCTCAAAAAGATTCTAAATTTGAAACATTGAAGACTGGCATTTAGCTTGAGTAGTTTCTGGTTTAAGATGAAACTGCTGCACCAGGGGATCACAGTAGCAAAATGAAATCTTGGAAGGGGCAGAGGCTTGATGTCTGGTATTAAATGACCAACAAGATAGAGGGAAAAAAGAGAACTAAAAGCCGGATTTGCTACCCAACTTGTACTAACTGACAGTTTGGGCAGTGAATATGATTAGGGAAAGGCAAGAACAAAATCTGTCCCTTTTAGATTCATAATAAATATGTAACTGTTAGTGTCCACCAGGATGACTGAGGTGCTGCTTTGTTACAACTGTATCTTTGAAGGGCATTTGTGAATGCCTTTGTAAATTTTGGTAGCCAAGATGCCAAAAGGACTTTGATCTGGTATACTGAACCAGGCAGTAAGCATTACTTTCAGAGAAAGCAGCATATGCTCCACTTGTGAATTTGATCTGCCACCCACTCTTCAGAAGTGTAACACTGCCCACATGTCTTTCCTGAATGACTCGGAAAATATATTTTTATTTGCAAATGATACTCAAAGTTGGAATTACTGAAGTTGTGACAGGTCAGGGAAATCATGCAGAAGGGCTTCTCTTTTAAAAAAGCAGGATGAAAATACTTCTGGCATGAGCAAACTGCATTAACTCTACAATGTGAACCCTAGAATGGGTGAATATTAGGGAAATATTTGAAATAATTTATCTAAAAAACTTTGTAGATACAGTATGTAAACATTTGTCTGTAGTTATAAAATTCCACATAAGTTGCAAATGTGACTGTGAAGCCACCTAACTTTTTCAGAAGATGGTTTAATTTCATCCCATTTTTATTCAACTTCACTTGCACTTGTGAATTAGCTGTTCAATAACTCCAGGAACGTGAATGACCTTCATTGTGACTTACATAATCCTACTATATGACATGGAAGGAAACAGAACTGCATGCAGTAATCAAGATGTGGATGCACTGGGTCTAGATTATGATGTTTTATATTTTAATATGCATTCCTTTCTCAGTCATTCCCAATGTTCAAGTTTGCCTTTTTTCAGCAGCACTGATCAATGAACCATCACTGATTGCTAAGCAAACACGGTAACTTTAAGATCTACTTCTGTAATGGCAATAGTCATTGTCATTATATACTATATATATATTATACATATATACATTATATATATTATATACCACTATATACCATTATGTATATATATATACATATATATATATATACCATTATATATATATATATTATATACCACTATTTTTATCATGTGCATTATTTTGCATTTATCAACTTTTAAATTCATCTACCTTTTCATTGCATAGTCATTTAGTATTGTAGGATCTTCCTACAGTCAGTTTTAATTTTGACAGCTCCAGGTGTTCAAAAGCATGAATCAGACCTCAGGAAATCATTAGATTGCCTTTAAAATTATTAATTTGGATGATTTTTACCATCTTCTCTTTTATGTGAACTTTTAAGCTTTTCTCTGAGACAACCAGGTCTAAAAAATGCCATTGCTTTTTAATAAAAGTTTATATTCTCTAATAATCTTTTGATTTGGGGATTTGGAGATTTAAGAAACATACTCAGTATTCTGAAATCTATGCAAAACTGTCAGGTGCTGGCAGCACTTCAATTTCTCATTCCATGCCTCCCTAGGGTTCAGGTGGCTGAATAGTAGCAGAGAACATAACTGAACATGATCTTGTTAAAGTGGCTCTTTAAGTCACCATATCTCAGCTGAGTTGCTCTAATTGGACATGTTCTTTTTGGAAGACTTCTCTTCAAGTATAGGCACATTAGAGAGACAATTTATTTCCAGATTGGATCCAGAAAGTAGTCTCATATGAATTGAGATTTGTCCACAGCAGCGAACCCAAGTGTCTTTTCCAGCACATCTTCAGAAGGATACTTAGACCTCAGTGTCTGTAGAGGATGATTTCATGCTTTACATGCTTTTATATTTGAACATTCTACAGATCAGAAAGCAATTACTAATGACTAATCAGTAGAAGAAAGGTAATCAGGTATTTTTCCATTTGAACAGCTGGTTTAAAAATATCTAATAATCCCGCTGTCCTTGTGTGTAGGGACAAAAATGTCTTTGAACCTTCCCTGGGAATAAGGGGTCTTGTTGAACTGATTCTATTGTTAACAAAAGTATTTGTTTATTATTTGATTTTGTAGTGTCTCCTGAGGACATGTTAGTACATTATAGTGATCAAGGTCTTGGGAGACCAGCACAGCCCGGTCATCTATATTGTCGTACCCTCTTCTTTCCCCATACTTGAACTTGTCTTGCTCGACAGCTTGTCATGTGGTAGAATAGTCTTTAACTGCACAGATGGGGCAACATTAAAGCCTCTTTTTACATTTCTGAAGTGAAACAGACTGGTCAGGATCCTTTGTAGATGGAGTCATAGTCCAATTTGTGTAGACTTTCTGCAGTGAAAAATTACTAAATCCACTTTGCTTAAAAACAACTTTAGAGGGGATTTTTTTATTATAAACTAGATAATTTCTTAACAGTTTCAGTATTACTGGTTAATTTTTGGATACTTAAATGTAGAGAAAACCTAAATAAATAGTTTTTATATGTTTTATGTTTTTATAATTTTTTATGTGTCAAAGTTAACAGTAATGTAGCTTATTTTCCATTTCTAGATTTATTTTTACAGTTTTCATAAAGGAGCTAAGACTAAGCTGCTGTAGTACATGAGCTGTAGATCTAGGCATACTCAATGAAAAGATTGTTCCTTCTGAACCTTTTATTATGAAAATCTTTAAAAATATTTCCTATTTACATGAAGATCTGTTAAGTTGGAGCATTGACATTTTCCAGCATCGTCCCTTGCCTAAGTACAGTTGAGAAAGTTGCTGCATGCTCAATTACTTCACATAGTATAGGCTGTTAGTAAGCAGGACCAAGATCTGGCAGCTTGTAGCTCAGTATTAGCTTAGTTTGTGTTATAGCCAATTGCTGTCTGACCTCTCCACACTGCAGAGGAAATGCAATGCCATCTGTATATCTCTTAGTCACATTAAATTATGTCATTTATATTACAGTGGAACGCAGAGTTTACTTTATGCTTTGCAGTAAAATTAGCAGAAGTAACAAGATATAAGCAGAAGCACATAGGTGGAAGTTTGTGGGCCCTGTCTCTCTCCAGCTTGCTTTGATTCCACCAGGTGGTGAATTTAGGGAGAGAGGGAGGTTGTTTAAATCTATGAAGGTGCTAGCAAGTGTAAATGTTTATGGGGCTTAGACACCCACGGATGTCAGACAAGACTTCCATGTGTTTGGTCCTACAGGATTGAGTCTTTACTGTTAATAAATGGCACCCTTAAAAATACGAGCAGGAGAAGAGGATGAGGGGAAAACTCGTTGCAAATAGAAAATTGATATAAAATTGCTACTTTGTTATTAAGGTATTAAACAAGAAATTGTGTACATTAAAAAACAACTTAAGTTAAAAGCAACTTCCTGATAAACAATTATATATATATATCACTCATTTTTTTAAACAGTTTCCATGAGCATGTCAAGCTTGTACTCTGTGAGTATGGTCCTGGAGATTTTTTGCTAAAGGGAGCTAAAAGGAACAAGAGTTTCTCTCACGGGGGGCCTGTTCCAACACCCCTGGAAGTAGATAGAAAAACTGTTGTGGATTTAAGTGGAGCTGAGTCCTACATGTAATTTTTCTGTCTTTAATTTCCACAACTACATTTCTCGCTAAATACACACCTACGGATCCACACTATCTGCTGCTCAAATAAAATATCACTCTGCCCAGAATATGAGTTACATTCCACATGGAATAGCTTCCAGAAGATACCACTTTTTTTACTGTAGTTTTGCGTAAAATGGAAAGGCAATAAGACTGTCAGTTACTTGGTACAGCTCACGCATGCTGAAACAGGATCCAGCTGCTCTTTGGACATTTATTGCTTCATTCCTTTCCTGTTAAATGTCCACTGTCATTTTGGTTTTATGTGAAACCCTTCATTCAAAAATATGATCACAGACAAGAAGGACTCTTAAAATAAAAAGTTTTCTATGTGCTAGCTGATATAAAACTAGGCTATGGCTCGCTTGATAGGCTTACAGAAATTTTCAATGTTGATTTATGTCCAAAGTATGTCTGAAATATTTATAAATGGTGACAATTTATATGAATCTTTGACATAACTCATCCTATATTTTGTTTTATAAACATTCAGAACCTATTCACAAGGAAACAGGATGTGCACTGTCTGAGGAGCTTTCTACTCTTTCCTTAAAAGGATCTGCTACGTGCAAGTTGTACAGAGCTGTTGTATATCACTTTAGTCTTAAAAAAAATGTGTGTACATAGAAAGGCCAGGGATGTAATCCTTGAATTCAATAGGAAACTCTTATTGATTTAATTGGAACAAAGATTTCACCTCAAATCCTCAAATGCTGAAAACTAGCATAATTTTATTAAAGATGATGAGCTAAGCTGAAGGATGTTTTAGTTGCGTTATAGCTGAGGATCTAGCCCTCAGAAGGCATATATTCTTAGGGTAAGAAAGCAGTCAGGAGGAAATATATCAGAAGACAAGTAAATGATGTAAATTTGGTTTGCAAGTTTAACCCTGGGCTAAACAACAGAAGTAGGCCTGTGCTGTAATCCTCTGCTACCCATTTGTACAGGAGTGACTGTCATTTTAAATGAATACAATTAGGTAAGCTTGTATTCATGTCAGATTTATGTCCTCATTTGCAGTACATTAAAAAATAAAATGAAAATGTATTTATACACATTATATAAGCTGATCTGAAATCCTTATGTATGCCCCCACAGATTTATAAGTTATACTTGTAAATCAATGTAAATTGCTTGGTCAGAATGTTCATGCTTCACCATCATAGAAATTAGATACAGAAAAGACTGATTCATTTTCCTAGTCCATCTCCCTGCCTTCTAGTGTGTTGTCCAGAGCAATTTTGAAAGATTCAAAGATACGGATTTTTCTATTTTCCTGTCAGATATAGATTTTATTCCTTTACCTCTTGATAATTTAGACTGAGGGAGGTGGCAGATTTTCAGGGCCCAATACTCAGAGGTACTGATATCAAACATCACCAATGCGCCTATACCATTGAAGAATATGAAAGAGCCATACAATTAGCACCTAATAATAGAAAGCAAAAACGTAAGCCGTGTAATCAGTGTACTTCTCTTCATCCATGCCTAGAGTCCCTTAGTCATGAGAAATCCTTTGCCACTGCATTCAAAAATTGGCTTATTTCATTTGAAAATATGAGAAGCAAGGAGTTTAATAAACAGGTGCTAAAGTAAAGCAAAACCCATAGTTACAAAATGGAGGTATTATTGTCTTGATTGAGGCTCTTAATGTTAAGGGCATACTTGGTTAAGTTTTATCTCTCTTTCATTTGCACAGAATCCATTTCCCAGCTCCGGATGTACGGGAGATTATATATAGTGATCTGAAACCTGTCTCTATTTGGCTGTTGAATCTTGGCAGCTAGGTCCATTAACCCCGTAGTGTCATGTACTTCTGGAGTCTACTTGAGAGCTGCATGGTATTAGAGGCAGCAGAGTTTACAAGTAAATGAGCAAAGTGTGAGGCAGACAAGTTCCACAGCTCTAACTGACACTGACCCAAAAGAGGCTTTGTCCAGTCATCTATTTTAGCACAATAGGAAGTTTTGCTTGATACAGTGAGTGACTGCTACCTACTGATACCTACCTTATCATGAACTTATGCATAATATGAAAATTAAAAGAAACAATAGCTAACACAAAGAATTTATAGCTGGTTTATCATTTACTGATATAGCTATCCTTGTTGAGGTGGTTTGCACCCATGTGATAACTGCCCATCAAATTATAAAATGGCCCTATTTAAATATCTGAACTAGAGCATGAATGATAAAAGATCTTGTGATTAAGATGTAAGACTGAGTCAAAATATTCATATCCATACCCTGGTTCTGATTAATCTTATTTGGGTCTTATTAATGTTTCCAGAAGCATCCACTGAAGTCTATGGTGCCCAGTTAAGTATATTGTTAGACAGATTTTTCAGAAATTGTGGGTATCTCTTCCTTCCATTAATTTGCTGGATATTTTTTAACACTCTTCTGAAGTTCTGTTTCTTTTTCTAAGTTTTAGGAACCGAGGTTCCCAAATAATTTAGGTGATTCTGAAAATGATGTCCTTAATCTTTACATCTTCCCTCCTCATTATCTCCAAATTGATATAATGCTTTCCTTAAAGGAATGTGAGGAGGGTGACATAATTCAAGCTGGTAAATTGCGTTGAGATTTTTAGATGGAGAGAGAAAAATGTCAACTTTCTCTTCTCTTCTCTTCTCTTCTCTTCTCTTCTCTTCTCTTCTCTTCTCTTCTCTTCTCTTCTCTTCTCTTCTCTTCTCTTCTCTTCTCTTCTCTTCTCTTTTCTCTTCTCTTCTCTTCTCTTTCTCCTCTCTCTCCTCTCCTCTCCTCTCCTCTCCTCTCCTCTCCTCTCCTCTCCTCTCCTCTCCTCTCCTCTCCTCTCCTCTCCTCTCCTCTCCTCTCCTCTCCTCTCCTCTCTTCTCTTCCCTTCCCGTCCCTTCCCTTCCCTTCCCTTCCCTTCCCGTCCCTTCCCTTCCCTTCCCTTCCCTTCCCTTCCCTTCCCTTCCCTTCCCTTCCTTCCCCCTTCCCCCTTCCCTTCCCTTCCCTCCTTCCTTCCTTCCCTCTCCCTTCCTTCCCTCTCCCTTCCTCTCTCCTCTCCTCTCCTTCCTCTCCTCTCCTCTCCTCTCTCTCCTCTCCTCTCTCTCCTCTCCTCTCCTCTTCCTCTCCTCTCTCTCTCTCCTCTCCTCTCTCTTCTCTCTTCTCTTTTTTCTCTTTCTTTCTCTTTCTCTTTCTCTTTCTCTTTCTCTTTCTCTTTCTCTTTCTCTTTCTCTTTCTCTTTCTCTTTCTCTTTCTCTTTCTCTTTCTCTTTCTCTTTCTCTTTCTCTTTCTCTTTCTCTTTCTTTCTCTTTCTCTTTTTCTCTTTCTCTTTCTCTTTCTCTTTCTCTTTCTCTTTCTCTTTCTCTTTCTCTTTCTCTTTCTCTTTCTCTTTCTCTTTCTCTTTCTCTTTCTCTTTCTCTTTCTCTTTCTCTTTCTCTTTCTCTTTCTCTTTCTTTCTCTTTCTCTTTCTCTTTCTCTTTCTCTTTCTCTTTCTCTTTCTCTTTCTCTTTCTCTTTCTCTTTCTCTTTCTCTTTCTCTTTTCTCTTCATATTTGTCTTCATATTTTGTGTACTTTTGAACTGATTTTAGCTCTCTGGCTTGGGACTATTCCTTTTCTGAGAATTAAGTAATTTATTGCAACAAAATGAGCTTAGTAATGCACACTGTTCTTTGATGGAAGACTACTCTACTTTGATCACCAATACATCATTGTGCATTACAGTGCTTACAATATCTGATTCTCTTTTCATTTATAGTGGCGCAAATCAGGAATAACTTCAGTGAAGTCTGTGGAATTAAATTGGTGTAAGTGAGGATGTTCAGGCTTTCCTTCTATTCAGACCTCCTTACTCTGACATGTAAATTGACTGCCTTTTTACAATAGAAACCATTTAGGAGTAAATTTCCAATGCACTGTATGATCATTAGATTGGTATGTAATTCATGTGTTCCATTTTGAAAATGCCAGTGCCCCTTTGAAAGGGTATGAAGGAGAAATGGTTGCTTCTATAATGTTACTTAAAAGGCTTCTGTTTATCAAAACCTCAGTGTGTCATGAAGGTAGTGTTCGTGCTCACCGCAGAAAAAGCACACTTGTCTCTGTGACTGATCTATGGAACAACTCTTGAATAATGGAAACTTATTTTGTACATATAAGAGGGATATATAATCCTCCTCCTGCCCCTTGGAAAAACTAGAAAATTTGGCTTTGCTATTTCTGAATTTAATCTTAATCTTCAGAGCACTAAAACTCTCCAGTGGGGCCAGTGGTTGAACTGAGCTACTGAATATTGCCTGCAGAAATTTATTAAAAAATTGAATAATACAGTATTTTCCCCATACTGTTTTAACCTCTTGTGTACCATTAGGATAGATATTTGGGGGTGGAGAATGGAGGCTGTCGCTTACTTCTGCCCGCACAGAGCATTTTCATTTTGGTTGCAACAAAATAATAAGTAATCATTACTCATAAAGGAGTGTGCACTCCTTTTTGCCTTTTTTCTTCTTTAAAAAGAAAAGATATTCCTGCTGCAGAAGTGGCTACAGTTCAACTCGTAGTGAGGCTACAGTGTTTCATGTTTTCAAATACAAAAATAATTGCTGTGGTTGTTAACAGAATTGATTTCATTACATGGAATTATACTCCTTAGGCAAAGTCTCAGGGAATTTTCTGCCCAAATGGGAGTCTCAATAAAGTGCTGGCAGATCCTTGAGCAAGGCTGAAGTTTACTGTTCTCAGTAATGAATCAATTCTTCACCAGCATCTCTGGTATACTGAACTATCAAAATGGAAAAGCATTTAAAATATACCTTCATTTTATATTCTTAGCATTGATGACCCAGAGGTCTTTAGGCCTGCTAGCTAAATATGGATAATGGCTTATAAACCAAAACAAGAACCCCACAGAAGATATTAGAAAAAAATTTGGAGACAGTATAACTAACACCACCTTCCAACATGTGCACATACCTATCATATAAACATCCTCTTAGAGATGTTCATGTATGCAAAAATCCAATAAATACAAAACCTCAAAAAAATTAAAAAAAGAAAATCCTGAAACATCCTGAAATATGCCAGAAACCTAGGCTGTAATCTTGTCTCATGAAAAGAAGGAGGAATTCTGCCGTTTACACCAGTGGCTTCAACAGTTTTATCTGTGGAGGATTTTGAACTTTTTAAATTTAGTGTATTTAATTGTAGTGTAGAGAGAAGAGTTTCAAAATGTTGGGCTTCTCAGATCATATTTAGTCAGTGTTTTTCAGCTATTGATAATTTGTGGATCTTTAAAAATTATCTTGATTGAATTGTAGATTCTTGTACAAAGAATGGTAGTCTGCTGGGATTGGGTATGTTTTGTAGTACACAGCTTTCCAAAATCTCAATCACGTTAAAAATTGCTAATTGGTATTTGCGTTATCAGTTGCCATATCAGCAATTATCTTTTCAGGCTTTCAAGTTAACTCTTCCCGCAGTGGGTTGCAGGTCCACTGAAGCAGAGCATATTCCAGTAGTGATATTTCTGCATGATGTGTCTACTCTTTCTCAGTTCTACTTGCTGTGGGCTTTATTTAGTTGTTCCTTGACTCTCAATGGGTTCCCGAAACAAGTCCTACTAGTTTTAAGCAGAACAGCCACATGCAGATGCAGTCAAAAGATTTAGAAAGGAGGAGATATATAATTCTTCTTTACAATAGCATACTACCAGGGTATTACATTATTAGCTGACTACTATTCAGATCTTGATCCCAATAGAAGACTGTTTATATTGTCAGTTTGAGTAACACTGCTTCACTCTAAATCTGCTCCCTTGATTGTCTGCATGATGTATGTATTAGATTTTCTCCTACAATCCCTTCTGGATTGGCTAGATCTCTTTCCAAGAAAATATGTGAATGTATTGATACTACATTATTTTAAGGACTGAGCCAATATGGGTGTGATGGCACCAAGTCTTGCTCCCTTCACCCAGCCTAATCTTTTAGTAGTGTCCCTACACACTTGAAACTGTCTCACACCGTTATATCACAAGGGCTTTTTACGAGAGGGCAGTAATTCTTAGGATTGTGCAGTCAAAGCACAAAGACATTGGATTGCAAGACAGCCCACACATTGTAGTGGTCATTGTATGCAGAAATATTGTTTCTTAAAGGACCCCAGGCCAAAAGGTGGGCCACATGAGGCTGGAAGAGCTGGGCCCTTTTGACTGTGTGTAGGCAAGAGAAGAGTATTTACAGCTGCAATAATTTCCGTGGATATCTGTGGCCTTTTGCATGCTGCAAATTTGGAGCATGGTCTTGTATGCTCTTAGAAATAAAAATAATAAAAGAAAACAGCTTAGATAAAGGCCCATGGTGGTAATACAAAGGTTACAATCATGTGGCAAATGGTACATGGACAACTGGTGAGAGAGTCCTGAGAATGAGTAGGTGCAAAGATCCTTGGCATAAGTATTTAACCAGAGATCCCTTCAGATGTACATGTGGGAAGACCACTGTAAATGGCACTAGCTGTGGACAGTGTGTGGGCCACACTGTGCTGCCTGGCCAGAGGAATGGGATTGCTCCCTGCAGCAGCTCACCAGGACAGAGAGATAGCGAACAATGACGGCAGCTCTGCATCCCTGCAGTGTCATAGCTAGGGCTGCACCATCACTTCTCCCTTCCTTCTCTGCTCACACCTTTCCATCTCTCAGCAGGCATCCAGTGTGACACGGGCAGTAGTTTTCTTCTTCCTGTTCCAGGTTATGTGCATGGGATTTCTGACCAGGTACTCCAAATTGGCTAATTGAAACTCCTTTTCTCATAGATCCTAGGGTTAAGTGTGAAAGCCAAGTTTTGGAGAGGGATACGGGTGCCTCAGGAGCAGCCTGCCAGGAGCTGGTAGCAGCTGAAACTGTTCCAACTCAGTGGCATTTGATTTCTGTTTGGAAATCTGGATGTTCAGCTTTGGACTAGAGCTGGTGTTTTGCTCTGCCCTTGCCCACTTTGGTTCCACTGATAAAATCATTGCCAACCACCAGCGGGGCTGGCTAGGGGGTAAAAGGCAAAATATGGCACAAAACGCAACAATCTGCCTGTCCTCCAAGGTGCAGATCCCTTGAGTCCAGTGACCCAGAGAGGATGATCTGATGCATTAGCTGTGGTGCCATAACCCTGGTAAATGACTAAGCAGCAGGTAGAAGGGAGTATTTCATAATGACCTAGGGGTAAATTTACAGAGTGCTGACTAAGGTATATGCCTCTTGCTTTGTTGAAATAAAAACATGAAGTCATACCTAGTGGGAGGGCTAAGTTAAAAGAGGTGAGTTGAAGTTTACTGCCTGTGCAAGCAGAAGAGTATGAGGATGTGTCTGCAAATCAAATACGAACACAGAAAATCCACATTCTGGAGTTTGTTTTACATGGTTTTAGGAAAATAACTGATTTTGATTTGTAAGAATGACAGCACCTGTTTATGTCTCCTGATTTCTTGAAGCTTTGCTTTAACTTTTATGACCAGTAGCGAAAAGAGTCCTTGTGTCAGAAAATAAATTTGATCTTCTTTCCTTTTAGATACTCTTCTACTTCAGCAATTTTTTTTCAGGCACTGTAGCTGAATATAAAAAATCTTGGAAACTGCAGATTCTTTCATTTCACTGTTTGAAAAGATATGTCCAAGTCATTGGTGAGAGTCAGAATTATACAGAGAACTTTGCTTTTTATTTACTTTTTCAAATAGATGTCTTTCCTCTATGCTGTGTCTCAGGTCACTTTAAAAATGATTTTAATATTTGTAGCAAAGTGTAGATAACATAAATATCCCCCTTGATAAAAGGAATTAATGAACGAACTCTACTGTATAGAAAATGAATTTTTTTTAAAAATAGCATAATGAACCTTTTTTCTTCTGCAACCAAAGTGTTTGCTTTCTTACCCCCTTCCCTCTAAACATGTTTTGAACATATTTATGGTTAAATATTCAAGGATGGGAAAAGGCCATGCAATAACCTTCCTACACTGGTGTTCAACTGTTAATACAGATTGGCAAATAGAAAGTTATTTGGTGGTGATAACAGTCCTTTCAAGTGTTTACAGTAGAGAAGAAGCAGGTTAGAATGGACATGACCTAAAGTATGCCACAGACCACTGCTACTTTTATTGTTATTATTTCTTTTGTTTGTTGTATGGTAATTTTTATAGGCGGTACTCAGGCTCTGTGCTATCCAGGGCATTTGTTGCAGCTGCTTGTGATTTTCCACCAAACTTTTCTGATAAAAAAATAGATTCTCAAATATAAATACTAAAATAACACAAAAAGAAATAGTTTCCCAGGTAAAATAATGCTAATTTGCTGGAAACCTGAAAAAAAAAATATATATATATATATTCAATCATAGACTGAATGATTTAGATGGGCAACTGACAATACTGCAGTTCAAAATGGTTCAACTGAACCTCCAAGAGACTGTACCTTGCCCATCTTGAGGTCTTATTCTTGCATATGAATATTCTGCCATTTATGTAGTTTCTGTGCAGCCTGGCTGATTTCACTGTTGTCTTGCTGGTTGCCCACAAGCTGGCAGAATTTCCCAATTTAGAGGTAGTAGCTTTGATACTGGATGTGTCAGAGCTACAGTACGTGTGCACAGCAGCTGATCTGCACATTGCGCAGTAACCCTGGCATGGCCTGGACCCATCACACCTGCTGTGCATGCACAACAGATCTGTGGGTAAGTGTTAATCATTACTAGAAGTAGCCAAGTCTATTTTTCTATGGAAATTTGCAAATTAAATGGAGAAAAATAATTTGCTTTCAGAATAACATGAATGAAGAAAACAAAGAAACAACTTAATTTCTGACCAGGCTAGTGCAGACATTTTCAGATAGTTCCTTTCCTATGATATTCCCGAGTATAAGGAAAACAACGACATTTGTGCAGCATGTTCCAGTTCAAGTCACAGCGTACAAGTTGGGGTATTGGCAGTAGTATTGCAGCTACACTGGTGATGAAAAACCTTTGTGTAATAATGTCCTTGACCTAGAACTAGGTTCGAAGTGCAGATTTCACATCCAGATTTCACTGCTAAAGTATGCTGGGTTGATAGCCAAATCCTCTGGTTGGTTACTTTTGTTAGAAATAGGAGCCAGCTGCAATACCTGGATATGCCTTTCTGTACTTCAGACCACATTAATGTAGCAACAGCAGTGACCGAATTTCTCAGTGCAGACAAGTCCCTAAGTTATACATTTTTTTTTAATGGGATACTTTCATTAGTGCCTTAGCTGATATCACTCATAAACCAACCCTTGCGCTACCAGGTTTAATCATTGTCTCGAGGCAGAGGCTTATTAGTGCAAGGTCATTCTATACTTTTTTATTTCATATTTTCCCTTGGAGAAAGTGAGCGATGTCTCCAGAAAAATCACCTACCTCCTGCCTAGCATATCAACATCCACAGACGTGCTGCCAGCATAGATGTAATGCCTCTTGGCCAAACCTCATGTTGCACCAAAACAGAGAGTTTACAGTAAAGGACAGATAATAAGATCAAGTCCTGAAACTTGTATGTGGGATTATGCAAGCTATTTAATGAATTAATGATAAAACTTCTATTAAAAAAAAAAAGTGAAATGTTTCTTGAAAATATTAAATCTCTCATTGTGAATTAAGCGCTTTTGAAATGCTGGATTGATAACTCTGGAGATCAAAGCTTTACACCTGGCTGAGCTACTGACATGTCCCCGTGGCCTTGGAGCACCCCACAGTCTAGCCCTCAGGGGCGCTGGAGTGCTCTGATTCCTATGCCACTGTTAAGGAACTGAGGTGCAAAAAGGCAAAGTGACATATTTAAGCCCACATTAGAAGTCTGTGGTGAAGCAGGGATTTCAGACCAGGCATCTGATCTCCTCGGGTAGCAATCCAAATGGGAACTGTCACTCCTCTCCAAAAGAGGATGCAGTGACAGCCAGAAAGCCGCTGATCAAAAAAGGGTGAGAGATTTCCCAGTTCCATCAAGTCCATGGCCCTTCGGTAGAGAAGCAACAAAAAAGCAGAATCAAGGCAGCGAGAGTATTTTCAGGTGGCTGACACCTGTGTGTTGGTAACCAGACTGTGATCTAACAGGCTTACGTGTTGTAGAATAGTGAACAATGACACAGAACATAATCTTTTTGTAATTCTTTGCCGTGACCATACCTTGTTTTAGGGTGTATTTCTAAGTGAATTTTAAATAGCTCGATTCATTGGGAAAAATTTCTGCTGTATGGCTGCTCACGACCTGTGAGGAAGGTGTTTTAGATCAAAATATGGCAATTACATGGAAACATGTTAGTCCCCTCAGAATTGCTATTTTACCTTTTTCTCCTGCCTTCCTCTCCAGGCTGCTCAGCAGCACATGGACTGCATTTTTGGGCTTCTTCGCTCCTTGGTGGCTTTTTGGACAAGGAACCGAGAAGCCAAGATTTCCCACACCTCTGTGTTCTTTGCTTCCTGTTTTTTAACTCCTGGAGCATCATACAAAATATACTAAGAGAAATCCAGTTTCAGAATCTGCATGACAAATCAAAGGTTTCTGCATGACAGGAGTTGTAGTTCTTTGATCTGAAGTACTGATACTGCTTTTTTCATTTCATCAGTAGGAAATTCGTCCTTTTTTCCTGTTCTGTACATACTCCTTAACCCCAAATGATAATAAATTATGTTTTAGAAAGTAAGAAGAATTAATGTTGTATTTATAACCATGTAAATTAAAGAGGTCTCAACTAATAATGTGAACCACATAATTTAAAATAAATAAATGAGATATAGGCAGAAAAGCAGTCAACCATATGTTTTCACCATATGCTGAAGCATACTTACTGTCCCTTATATCCTGTATTCCCTGTGAAAACTATGTATACATATTCACTGATGGGGAAAAAAAAAAAAAAAAGAAAAAAAAGAAAAAAAAGAAAACCTGCATGAAAGAACTTTAAAGCTACAAGATCAAGTACTCTGTATTTGGACTCTGTGAAAATTCATGCAGTCATAATTTCTCTAATAAAAGGATATCATGAAGATATGGTCTTTATGTACTTGATCACATCAGTTTTTGCTTGGAAGCTCACCCTCATTCACTGGAAATGATGTATGGTAGTCACTGACTGAGTGTGAACATTCAAATGAAGGCATTGATCCGTACCCTAAAGATATGTCTTATATACCATCTCATCTTTTCTTCATTGGAGAGGTAGTTCTGGATTGCTTAGAGTCTGTATCTGATATCTTTTAGATGAGTTGAGGGTTATAGATATTTCCAGGAAACAGATCGCTTACTGTCTTGGCTATAAGATCTGGGCTTCACTTTTGCTGCTTTATTGATGGAAATTAAACAGAGCTACCAAGCAGTGTTCACATACCATTAAGACAGGTTGAAAATGTTCTTTTCTTTTTTTTTCATTGAAAAAAGTTTTTTCTTCAAAATAGATATTCAGCCCATTTCCTTTTACTACAGAAAAATATTCTTTAAATTGATTTTTTCATTTGGAAAACCAGAGGTAAACTTTTCACTCCAAATTAGGTAAAAATTCTCTGCCTTTGTACATCCACACTGTACCACGTATGGTAGAAGTCTCAGTACTGGCAGCATAAAGGTCAGTGTAAGCTCTTTGCTGGAGCCCATCCTGCTGCAGGATGCTGCCACTTGTACTGAAGCTGCAGCACTTCCACCAAAGTGGTCTGCAGTTTGAGCAGCTCAGCCAAATGGGCAGAGTCACAAACTCAACAGGAACCATGAACTGTCATCTCTCCTGGAGGCAAGAGCTTGGGGGGTGACCAGACGTTACCCTTCTCTGTGATCGCAACATTGGCAGTGGCTGCAGTCTAGGTATGCCTCACTTCAGTAACTTTTCAATCAGAAATGCGATACCTTTTTTCTCGTATGTTTACCTGATCAGTTCCTTAGCATAACTCACTGAGGCAGGACTTAGAAAGTCTGTGAAGGTCAGGTAGAAGTAGATATTGCTTGTAAAAGAAAAAAAAAGAAAAAAAATGAAAAGAGAGTGGGAAGGAGCAGAAATTTGCTTCATCTTGAACCAAACAGAATGGAATTGGAATTTGAACGGATGAATTATGTTTTCATGTTCATATTTTCTGTGTATCCATAACAATCCCAGGAGGCTTCACATCAACATTTTGAAATCTTTTGATAAATGCGCTCACATTCTTATCAAAATTGACTTGTGTTTGGATTTCTCAACTTATACTTCAATTAGCATTTGAACCCAATACTTTTAAGCATGTGATACAGTGATGTCTTCAGTGCATATATTTAATTTGAATGTTTCAGATCATTACTACTACTACTAAGTGCTGTTTTACTTCTAGGGGTTTTCAAGAGCTGATCTTATGATTGTTTCACTTACCTTGAAAATGTATTTTTTTCTATTATCTACTTTCTAACTTCCATTTATGTCTTTTAGAAATATAGAAAACAATTAAGATTATGTCAGTGCTGAAGATACTGAAGTCTTAGGTTGAAACCTAAATTGGAACCTATCTTTCAGTGAGGAATAGGTCAAAGGAGTTAATGGCTAATGTGTGACTTAGAGCTAATTTTGAGGAAAGAATGTGGAGTTATGCAGCTATTATTTCCTAATTTTTTTCATCCTCTTTTTTCCTTGTGTTATGCAGAACTTAAAAGTTCTTTACTAGGAAGATAAATGGAAAAGAAAACAAACCAAGAGGTGACATATTTGGTCTAATAACCATGCCTGATATAAACTTATATACATATAGCACTGACGTCTTCAAAAAATGATGGTGCACATGCAGTTACATCTAATATTCTAAATACAAAAACATAGGATTTTTTTCCAATCTGCTCCTAGTACAGTAAATAAAATATCCACCATTGTTTCTGCTTCCGGCACTATGAAGAATACAGCAAACTTAAAAGACAGAGACTGTTCAAGGCAGATGAGATCAGGCCCCTGTGTAACAGAGGCAGAAAATCTAGAAGTTTGTCAAGTCCCTTTGAACAGAAGTTGGTCACAATGAGAGACAACGTGTTCAATTTTGGGCTCCAGTGCAGCTCTGTTTGTGCTGGCTCAGCTGCTGGAAAAGAGCCACGGGGTTAGATTGATCACCCCATGTGGAATACACCTCGCAAGAAGGATGCTGCATATGTTTGGCACAATGACCCCTCACTATTCCCTTGATTGGGACAGAGGGAGGAGGCAGAGCACTCCACTATTCTGGCTGATCAGAAGTCATTGAAAGACACAGTAAATTAGAGAAGCCCTTCTGAGGTGAGTTAATTTATACTGGAATGGGGAAAGACGTGGACCTAGTGTCCAGGAGGTGTAAAAAATGACTTTCTCTGCTCCCTCTCCCTTAGTCCTGGGCTGCATCTCCTGACAGCTGAAAGCATTAGGGAAGTCACCATGGCTAAACCATTTTATTACTATGAGACTTTGCAAGACGAGGAAAACCATGACTATCCAGTTAGGTTCAGAGGACAGTGGACTTCCACCATATTATGCTTTCCAGTTCTCCTGTGAAGCTACGGATCATTTCCTCTGCTTGAGCAATTCACTCTGTGAAATGAAGAGAATTGTCTATCCCTATAGCGCACTTCGAGATCTGTGGTTGAAAAGGACGTATGTGAGATATATATTGCCATTTCTTTCTGCCACTCACAGTGCAAGTTTAGCTTTGCATGTAGAAATCCAGCAGCTCCTTGTTTTTCAAAGAACAGGGCTGAGAGGAAGGAGGTATCAATGGATTAGGATTTAGGAGAACTTTGCTTTGCCACAGGCTCGCTGTGTGACTTTCAGATTTTTATCTTTTGTGTTTCAGTTCTCCATATGTAAACTAAAGATAATAATGCTCCTCTTAGCTTGATCTTTGTCCTATTTATTTAGTTTATAAACTTCCTGGGGCAAGTGATCATCTCTTAGTTTGTATATCACCTACCACAGAGAAGCTCAGATACCGTTTAGGGCCTCGATGTGCTGTTATAAAATATCCATTAAATAATTATATTATGTCATGCATTGCCAAATGATTTTGTCTCCTTAGACTTCTAAAAAAATTCCTTAATATATAAAAAAAGACTCAGTCCCCAACATCTGCAAAGCTTTTGCTTTTGTGTGGAAGCAGAATGCAACTGTGGAAAAAGACCTTTCTGGGTACCAGCAAGCTTTACACCTGGCTTTGTTCTTGAATAGACTGAATTCTTAAGACAGAATTGCTTCTGGAAAATTGTTGAGCATTTCAGGGGGATGTTCTGATCCTATTAAAATGAACCCTATAGATACATAAACACACAAATAAATAAATGAACTGCATGTTGTTTGGTCATTCTTTTGAAGAATGAGTGCATAGGTGCACATGATTATACACAGATCCTCCATACCGATGTTACTCATCTGAGAGGTCCTTCTGCAAAATCTCTGGACATTTGATTCTGCTCAATAACTTTGAGCAATAATGTGATCAGAAGAAAGGCAGAACATTTGGTTTGATGCCTATATGCAACTGCATTTAAATGTATAAAATTGTGTATGTTCTGTACTGGAAAAGAGAAAACAAGTCATTGGGATCTACTAGGGAAAATCAATTATGTTCTTTCCAAACAGAGACATACCCAAGTTCCAGGTAACTAACATTTCTTGAACAGAATATTTTTTAATATTGGATAGATCAGGACTATGAATGTCTATGTGTGTCTCACGGCATTCCATAAAAGCCAAAAAATTAAGAAAAAATCAAGTCCAGCCATTCTCAAAAGATTTGCAATCCTTCTGACAAATTTTGAGCTTCTAACAAAATTGAAAAGTAGACACTTTCATTTGGATTTATATTTTATGTGAAATAATCACCCAACTTCACTGCTGAGCTGCGTATATAAGACACTAATATTACCAAACTTTATTTCAGTTTTCTCTTTGCTAGATGAAACTAGAGCAGATTAAGTGTGAGTGCCAGTTACTCTGATATAGGAAACTGGCTGAGACTCAGGCCCAGAGTAATAGTGACACTTGATTTTTTGTCTTAAAAACAAGGAAGCCCAGCTAGATTTAGGGAAAATTTTAACTGCTTCAGTCAAAGATCAAAAAGAGAAAAATGATTATGTGAGGATAACAGAAACTGGGCTGAAGAAGACATTCAGCATTCAAATCTGCCATTTTTTTTCTGTTTTTGTCTCCCTCCCCTCACCAGCAGAAAATATACCACCTCCCTTAGAATAAAGCTTTTTTTTTTCTTTTCTTTTTGGTGGTTGCAATAAGACAACTCCAATAAAAGTGGTTGTCATGAAATAATCACACCTCTGGGGGATTATAGGCATCTGGCTATGATTCATAAAATCCCTCAGGATTGATCCCCCCTTTCCCCCTCCTTAAAGATAACCACACCTCCTGCTGTGTTTTATGACTTGAGAGATGCAGTCTTTGTGATTATAATGTCCAGATATTTACATTGAGTTATTTTGTTTCATTGCATTTTGCATTAAAAAAAAAAAAAAAGAGTTTAACTCTCATTTTTGAAGGAGTTCTCACTGCCAAGAGACAAGTGGCTGGTGACTATTTCAAAATAATTCCTGAGCATCCATCCCAGGTTGGTCTCCCTTCAACAACATGAATTAATAAGGCATGTTGACACCTTCCCTTCCCTTCCCTTCCCTTCCCTTCCCTTCCCTTCCCTTCCCTTCCCTTCCCTTCCCTTCCCTTCCCTTCCCTTCCCTTCCCTTCCCTTCCCTTCCCTCCCCTCCCCTCCCCTCCCCTTCCCTCCCCTCCCCTCCCCTCCCCTCCCCTCCCCTCCCCTCCCCTCCCCTCCCCTCCCCTCCCCTCCCCTCCCCTTCCCCTTTGATGCGCTTTGCTGTACAATAACATTATTGAAGCATATTATAAGCACTTCCTTTTTTGATACAACCTGTACCACATCTTAACACTTAAATTGCTTGGCTTATCCTAAATACACTTTGAAACCTGCCAATAAGCTCTAAAATATGTTGCCAGCTGTGCAT
Source organism: Cygnus olor (assembly GCF_009769625.2). NCBI lineage: Eukaryota > Metazoa > Chordata > Aves > Anseriformes > Anatidae > Cygnus > Cygnus olor. The sequence continues at coordinate 67,884,095 of NC_049169.1, forward strand.
ACACATAAAATCCTGCAATAAGTTGAACAGCATATTATTCTGTCCATACTTTCTCTGCATTTCTATTAATTGTGGTAGTCAGAAATTAAAAATGACTGCTTTTTCCAGTTTGTATGTGTGTGTATTTTAAGAATCACTATGGCCAAAGATAAGGGACTCTTCAAAACAGGAAAAGTAGCAGAATCTGTACTAGGAACTGCTGAAGACTTGGATGATTTTATTTACACATATTTACTCTAACTTTAATTCTGGATCTTGACACTTAGGATAATGAAAGTGTTAACATCTCCAGAAAGGTTTTACTGAAATACAAGCTGCATTGAGTGTTTTCTTATTCATCCCTGCTTGGGCATGGATTTAATTCTTTTTAATGCTATCAGTGAGAAACAAGAAATGGTTTGCCACAAAAATAGAGTCAATCATTAAACAGTAATTAAAACTATAAAAATTTAGATTGAAACAATGAAGAAATAAAGGGCCTCAGAAAGATTAAAAACATGGTATACTAATGCACTTAGCATACCGTAAATGCTTTGCTGCTTCTGAAATTCCCTAACAAGGTGAGAGAAACTATTCTAAGAACACTATTATCAGGAGACACCTTTGAACTGATCTTTCCTGAAGAATAACCCCCAGAAAGATAAGGTGAGGAGGAAGGGAAAAAAAGGGGAAAAAAAAAAAAACAACTTTCATATGTTTGTTGGCCACACAGCACAGCTCCGACTTCTGAACATTTTTCCCCAATTATTTTTGTAAAGTATTGATCGCAATTTAATTTTGCAGTCCCAACATGAGAGGCGCTTCATGCTGAAATGTCTCACAGGAGATTGTAATCAGGGTCTAGCCTGAAGGTGAAGCACTAGTACATAGGTTTTACTCTATTCCTCCACTCTTCATCAGTTCTGGGATTGGAGCAGAGGGCATTCTCAGGCAGATTAATTTTTGACGATGGGATCGATGGAAGATGTTTTTTCCTCCTGACATTGAGTCATCTAATTTGCTGTTTATCTTTGGCTTATTGAGTTTCGAGCATTGTTAAATCATACCTTTCAGCTGTTTAATTTCAGATGTGAATTTTGCATTCCCCTCTTGTACTTTGGCATAACTCTTTTACCTAAAATGAGCAGGGTGATGGGCCTTTTTTGACACCAGGTTACTGCTTTCGAGTCTGTTAAGTACTCCAAGGTAATGTTATAGTACTTTCTAGCCTTTTTTCTTTGCTTGTGGCCATAGATCAGATCATCTCTAGGGAAATCATTACTTGCCATCATTATTATCCCTAGCACCTTCATCTATTCTCCCTTGTTTCCTGACTCCATTGCTTGATGAAGTGCCTACTTGTGAGGACACCTTTAACTCAGGTCTAATAATTAACCCCTTCATTGCTCAGGCTGGTTCATTTTTTGTTCCCTTCCTCAATAAGTTGTGATCTATGAGTTTAGCTTTCGGAGCAGCTTATAATAACAGCACTCTGGACTTGCCTTTAAAGCTCTTTTCTCATTTTTTTTTTTCCTATTTTTTTCCTTGTTTTGTTTTAGTAGCAAAGTGAACATTTTGCCAAATATATTGCTAACCAAAAATAAAATGCTTTCACTCAAAACAAAATTGGTTTTATTTAACCTTTGTCAAAGGGTTATACATTATTGCTTTACATTTCATGGGGAATGTCCTAACCTTAGTCTAACTCTGAACAATCTACAGAATATCTCTGCAATCATAAATTTCTAACAACTCAACATATGCATACAATTCTAAATGTACGTGTACTGTGATGACCAGTGAAAGGTGGCCAGAAGCAATATAATAACTTTTTATGGGGAGACTCTAAACTATTATACATCTCGCTGACTTTGAACTGCCCATTCATAATAATAAAAAATATTTTCATTTTATATTGCCATTAGCTTCAGCTAAAGGCCAGAATATCTAGCTTGTGATGGTCCAGGGAGACAATGCAAGGAGTCTTTTCCTCCTGTTCACAAGCTCAGCACAACTGGTATTTTCATTCCTATCCTGTGTACATGGAGATTCTAACACATTCACAGCACTCTTATGGATTCCATAGGAAGTGAAGGATTGAGTCATGCCACTCCTCATTTCTGCCCAAATGGCCTGGGGAAATTTCAGCCTTTCAGCTACTGGGTTCTGCCAAGTCAACACACCACCACAACCCTCTCTTGTGGTCCATGGCAGTCCAGCTAATAAAATGTACATATACCGTAGGGGTATGTGAGTGCTGTCCCACTGAGGAATCTTGCAATTCAGAGCTCCCCTGTGGATGCCTGAGCTCATGAAGAAATGTACTGACTGTCATGTATGCCTAATATTGTTTGTGGCCCTGCTGAGCCTACCCACACCTCGGTTGGAGATGTGGGTTTAACTCCCACTTGTGCCCTCAATAGGTACCCAAGGGACCCAATAGCCCTCCCTACTCTCGGTAGGTATTTGCATACATAACAATGTGTATGTGTATATATGAGTAAGTACATATATATATAAATACATATCATCCAATTCAGAATGGTTCCCATATCTTACAATATGATCTTCTGTCCCGTTCATTCTAGCTGTTTCCTCCTACCCATTTCAATTCATATCACCTCCAAGAGTTTTCATCTTTTGGGCAGAAGACTACTCATTATAATCTTCTTTGAAGGGTGAAAACCTCAGCTCACACAGCTTGAACTTTGAGTTGAAAATATTTCAGCCAATTTATGTGAGGAAAGTTTTCAATATACTTTCATTTTTTAAAACTAACATTAACATTTGTTTACTTCAGGGCACTTTTTACAGTGAAGGTTTGACTTGGGCATGGTGTTTTTCATATAATAACAATAAAATCATGATGAAAAATAAAAATGTTAATTTGATATAAAGTTAAATCAAAATCTCATAAATGTAATATTAAATTTCATTTGAATGTTATTTCTATGGTGAAAAATAAAATATTAGTTTGCACAGGATCTTTTAATATATTAATATTTTACACCTCTTAGAAAAGGCCTGTGTGTTTAACACCCAAGTATAAAGCACCGTGTAGGGGATGAGATGTTACAGGGCAAGAATTCACATGGTATATCGAAATTGCCACATGGTGGTTTGAGGTCATATCAAACATCACCTTTAGCTGGTCTTTATCTTTTAGAGGCCTAGACAAGATGCAGGATGAGGCATGTGCCTCACTTTTGGGTGTCTACAATATCCCCATGTTTTGGAGCACTGCATTTGAAATGTTTTGCGAGGCAGACATCTTTTGAGCCAGGCTCTACCTGCAGCCTCTTGAACGCCACCTTCTCCAACTGCCCCCTGCCAGCAGCAGCTCAGTCCCTTTGTTGCAGCCAGTGAAAGTAGCTGTAATTACTGGCTGCAGGTGTAAATGCTTGCTCCCTTGGCCTAAGGGAACGGAACCATAGCCATGATTAAAGGTAGTTAGCTATCCCTAATGACTACAAACATGCGGTGCTGGTAATTACAACTACTTTTCATTCCACCACCCCTGAGGACTGACCTACTGCCAGCAATAAACTTAGGTGTTTTTTTTTGTTGTTGTTGTTAGTTTTTTTCTTTTTACCCCCTTAAGTATTATAGTTCTTTCTTTCTTTTTTTTTTTTTTTTTGAATTAAGTTTTATAATTATTTAAAAATACCAAATTTTTTAAAGTAAGATTTTTGTAATCCTTCTTGACCTCCTTTGGATTCATTGTGACCTATGGTATGAGAAAGATGGATGCAAAGGATCTGATAGGAGCCAGAAAGGGCAGAATACTGGGTAAGGATGAAGCCTGACCCAGTATGGTGACTTTCCATATTCCAATTTGTGCCAGTCATATCAATTCGTACATTACTTTGATGTTATCAAACCTGTGAATCTCCAGCTAATGTTACTCTTCACATATTAAAGTCAATTATGAGCATATATACCCTGCTGCTTGATGGCCTAAATGAGCATATTCATGGTATCCACAATAAGAGTCGGTTATTTGATTATAAAGCAAATTAGGATGTTCCTATCACTAGACTATGCGGCTGCCTGCTCTGAAAAAGCAAGATGTGCCAGTTCCATAAAATGCTTATCTATTAATCAATTCCATTCAAATATAATCCCCTTTGAAGGTATGTGTAAAGGGCAGAGTAGCTGCAGCAGCAGGATTTCTCATTCTGCAATAGAAAGACTCCAGTCCCCAAGTCTGTAGGAACTGGTTTCTGGTACTACAACCATTACTTATTTTCCCAGAGTACACTTTTATTCAGAGGGTCCAGTGTCACCTGTGTTATCCCTGTTTATGACTTTTGCTACAGAGTTTACTGTCTTTAAAACTCATTGAAATCTTTTCTCTCTGCCTTTACAACAAGTTAAAGCCTAATTAAGGAAATGCAAACAGGAACTTCTTCTGAGCCTTCAGTAACAACATAACAGATTGTAACACAAGGAAGTGGAAAAGTGAATATACACTTAGTCCCTCTGGCAAAGGAAAAAAAAAAAACCACTAAAAAACATTATGATCTTTTTGGCATTTAAAAAATATCCTTCTATATTGTGACATAAAAAATCAATAATGCAGAACTACTGCTTAAAAAAAAAAAAGACAGAGAAAAAAAAAAAAAGCTACGACAAGATGCTCCAGATAAAATCTCTCTTAACTGGCTCCAGAAGGGCAGAGTCATCCCTTGTCTGCTTCAGCTGGAGCAGTTCTGACCGAGAGGTGAGGCCTCATATATGGTGGTGAAGCAAAGCCAGAAAAAAAGGAGTGGAAAAGGGAGTTCAAGGTTGAAACATCTACACAACAGACTCCTTTGGGACAGGCACAAAACAATCAGTCAGGAAATCATATTTTTGACAGAGTAGAACTGATTTCAATACTAGACTAAAGATTTGCTGTGAAAATAACTTTTGTATTTGATACTTTTGTTGGAGAATTTATTTCTTTAATGATAGGTTGTGGGATAATCCTATATACTCAAGGACAATTCTGCACAACCTGATCCAGAGAAAAGCAGGACCTTTACCACAGTCTGCAAAAGAGGATTCCCAAGAGTTTGGTTTTCATGGGTGCTGACTGGTGTGATTTTGGGGAAACCACTTCACCCCCTTTGATGGTGATTCCTCCTTCACCTTTGCTCCATATTCTTTGCTTTGTTAACTCTTTGCAACTGCAACTTTTCTGACTGGGGAGTGAGTAATACAAATGTCCTGGTTTCAGTTAGGACAGAGTTAATTTTCCTCCTAGTAGCTGGCAGGGTGCTATGTTTTGGATTAGGATGAGAAGAGTGCTGATAACATGCTGATGTTTTAATTGTTGTAGAGCAGTGCTTACACCAAGCCAAGGACTTTTCAGCCTCTCTCTGTCCTGCTAGCGAGCAGGCTAGGGATGCAGCAGGAGCTGGGAGGGGACAGACCCAGGACAGCTGACCCAAACTGGCCAAAGGGGTATTCCATACCATCTGACGTCATGCTGAACAATATATAGGGGTGGCTAGTCGGGGTGGAGGGGGGGGCCGGCTGCTCGGGGATAGGCTGGGCATCGGTCAACGGGTGGTGAGCAATTGCATTGTGCATCACTTATTTCGTACACATTATTACTATTAATACTATTATTATTATTATTATTGTTGTTATTCTTTTCCCTGTCTTAATAAACTGTCTTTATCTCAACTCACAGGCTTCACTTTCCCGTTTCTCTCCCCCATCCCGGAGAGGGAGGGGGGAGGGTGAGCGAACGGCTGTGTGGTGTTTGACTGCCAGCCGGGCTAAACCACAACAACAAAGAAGACCCAGTTTGGAATGGGTCTTCTGCATATGTAAATCCTAAACTCATTTAGCTTAGGTAATTTGTACAACACAAGACTGTGTTTTTTCTATCCAGAAATAAACATAAGACTGGACTGCACAGTCTGAGTTTTTAAATGTGAAAATTACGACCATTAAAACTGTGATTTGAAAATGTGTCAGCACAATGCAGAGAACAATTTGGATATGTTTGGAGGGTTACTGCCTTAGGGTCAATTGAAACAAGCACATCTATGGGGTACAACAGTCAATGGAGCAAGCAATCTCAGGTGCAAATATGCCCGGGGCTTGTCTAACTTCCATTAAAATAAAAAGTTTGATAGCACTAATCATTTCTGTGCCTTTACATTTTAAACAGCCGCTGGCATTGCCTAAGCATTTTAACTGCATGCTGGCAGAATTGTGAGTTTGCTAGGAGCAGACATCAGGAAGGGCGATAAAGGGTAGAAGGATGCAGAGGTGCAAAACTGCATTTTCCGGAAAATAGGGCTGAATGAATATCCAGAGGTCAAAAACAGAATGATTACAAGTCTTGGAGTCTGCACCAGTAACGAACTCCTGTCTCCCAGCATTTTTAATCCTTGTGAATGAAATCCTAAGATGCACTTGTGATGACATGCCTGTATGGGTTGAAAGGGTCCAAGCCACATCTGAGGACTCATGTGAGGTAAGTGGGCTCTGATAGATGAGCCTAACTGGGTGCAGTACTGCATTTTACCCCCTCCTGAATTTTACCCATCTGCCCCTTGTTTCCGCCTCACATTACCACAAAGGCTGGATATCACAGCAGCGGACAGGTATGTGTCTGCACTTTTGTAGCCCTCTTCTTATGGCAGTGCCTTACTGTAAGTACCCCTTTGCTGATAGCTGCACAGACAGCACAGAAGGCTGTATGTGCTCTCCTGGGGATAAAGGACTGTGGGACATGGGTAGGGGAGATTGCCAGGGATAGAAAAAAATCTAGAGACACTACAGTAAAATCTCACAGAGCTTGGTTTTGGAAGTGCTTTTTTTCACTGATCTACTTGCTTAAAACATGAGATGCTCTAAGACTACCAAAAGTCAGATTTCCTATTTTTGTGTTAATCTGATTGTGCTCAATTTTTGTATGAGTTCTTACTAGGCTGCTTTGCTGCTTGTAGAAATAGGTTATGTAGCAGTTCACAGACGTGTGTGGATTAGTAATACCTGATGGACTGAAGTCTAATTGGAGGGAGAGAGAGATGTGCATGAAGCCTCAAGGAAGACCGTTTTACAGTGTCTTTAAGAGAGATTGGGGGCATGATAACTCACCACAGTAAGTTTTCAACTCCAAAAAATCTACATGCAAATTTTGGTGAAGTTGCTGAGGGAAAGTTAGTTTGCCATGGCTTGAGCTGGCTTCTAGTCGAGCTATTCAGAGACCTTCTGTAGCATGCTGCATGCTTTGACTAGCTAGAAAGACTGGCCTAGGCTGTGGCAAGCAATTGATGTAGAATGGCAGAGGGCTGCCACCTGCACTCCATTCTTCTTCCCAGAGGTAAAATCCTATCTCTGCCGCTGTCACCAGCAGCACTTCTTTTGATTTTAGTGACAATGAATCTGACTTATATGGATCTTGTGTACGATCAGTTATGTGTCCAAATCATGTCTCTATAACCGATTTTTGGTCTATCTCTTTTAGTGAACTAATTAACTAATCATGAACAATAACAAAAGAAAAAGCAAACACCAAAGTTTAGATCTTCATTTTGGGGCTGAGGTGAGAATGAGGTGTGGATAGGGGAGGAAAAGTTGACTTTTAAACAGACTTTTCTGTTTTCAGGGAGGTAACAGAAGAGGTTGCTTCCAAGGGTGATACTGTCTGTTGAGCAGTGCCATGCTAACAGAAGTAAACAGTCTGCTTTGGAAAGGCACAACTAAGCAGGAGAGGAGCTGAAGGAGAAACACTTGTTATACTGGCTACTGTTATGTCCTCTAACAGGGCCAGAATATGGTTGTTCCCCATGCTCTCTGTGCGCAGTAGGATGCATACAGAAGACCTACCAAGGATGTAATGCAAGGTTGTACACTTGCAATTCTGTTTGGTTTTATCTTTGCCAGGGAGGGTAAGAAAATACAGCAATAGCAGGTCTGAAAGTTACCATTTCTTTAAATGACAGATGCAACATTTTCTTTCTGAGAATTTAGCCTCGAGGACCCTATTCACTCTCCCTTTCAAACCTTTCAGATCACATCTCATCTGCCTCTGCTTTGTGTAATCAACCTCTTAATAATGGCTTGAGAAGCAGGCAGAGATAATTGGCATCCACTTCATAGAAGAATAATTGTGAGTGTGAAAATAAATTGTATGGATTGTAATTGTTTTTCTTGCCTTTAATTCTTTTGCACAATATTAGTCCTTGTAGTACCTTGGGGAAGAATATAATATAAGATAGCCATTCTTGGTCAGACCAAAGTTCTCATCAAGCCACATGTCTGTCTTTTGTGGGGACTATTAAAAGGTATTTTGGAATAGTGATAAGAAAAAGTAAAGACAGAGCAATCCTTTTCCCAGCACTTCTTTAGTTTCCAGCAATTAGCGTTTTGCAAAATTCCTAAGCTAGGCTCTGTATGTATGTTATATTTCACCTGTTTAGGTATTTTATATGATTAGCTGGCTATGTTGCGAAATCCCACAATTCCTATCCTCACAGGTTCTATGAGGTAGAAGAGTGGTATATTAATTCCATGTTATGGATTTTGAACTGAGGAGCAGAGAGACTTGAAATGCCACCATCTAAAAATAGATTAGAGCTGTTACAGTTCATTAGCACAATAAAAACTTTGGAACAAATTGATACCCAGCCTGTCCTTAAAAATCCAACCTCTCTATAAACTTCCTATTACGATGCAACATGATGGGACAAGGGTGACTGCAACCCTGAAATTTTATGATAGTTGTGTGTTGCTTCACTTTCCCAGTAAATGCCAGTAACGTGATCCTATATATGACTTCAGTTACACACGGTTGCTTCCAGATGACTTTTAGACTCCAAGACCAGGTACCCCCCAATTAAAGAAGGAAAGGTGTATGGACGGGTGTGATGATCACCAGAAATGTGCAGATGGTTTAAAAGGATTTTCAGGTTGTTGAAAATGTCAATAGCTCGTGCCACTATAAGATTATAATATTTAAAAAGGTAAATTCTATGTTAGAAGGATGTTGGAAAGATGGGGAAAATGCACATCAGAAGGTCTAAGATGACAATAGGCAGTACACGGGAAACATATTTTGTCACTTGGACTCCATTGCCTTGGTGCAGTCCTGTTAAAAGATACCTGAGGCCCAGGATGGATTTTATTCTCCGTCTGTTGTGCAGATGCCACATTGTCTAACCATGAAGTGCTTGGCTCCAGTGTTAGTATGTGCCCTCCCTTAGTGAGTAGCTGGTACTAAACTTGGCAAAGGAGAGAGATGTGCCACTTGTACTCTGCTCATTTCACAAGCTTACACCCTTGCCTGTGCTTGAGCTTCATAGTTTGGGAACCTTACCTTTAGGTAGATGTTCCAGCTGGCCATACAAAACACAGCAAAGGGGTGTGTGTGTGGGGGGGAGGGGGGTTGTTTGTTTTTTAAGGGGGAATTAGAGAGGAAGTGAGTGAATTAACCTACTATAAATTGGCCTTCAAAATTAACTGGGATGATAGGCCAAAGCAGAAAGTTACCTTACTGCTACAGTCTTATCAGTGGTACTTTATCACTTGCATGGTGATTGAGTGACTGTAGGACCAAATATGAGGCTGTCATTCTAAATTAAAGATGCTTGTTAGATGGGCATTTGTTAATGCTATCCCACCTTACTTTATCTTCTTTTTTTTTTTTTTTTTTTTAAAGTGAATATGTACTCATTGTCACAAAGTTATTGTACAATAGATACTAAAAATGCTCTGCTTCAACAACAAAACATACTTTTATAGCGATTGGTAAATTCTTATTGTTGTTAATGGTTCATATGTTTGGTTAACTATGAGACATCTGGTTCAGATACCTAGATATTTTACTCCAATCATAAATGATTAATAAAGATATATAATAAGCATTTTTAAGTACCTGAAAGTTCTTGCTAATGTAATAATACAGGCCTTTTAACTTTTACTATTTTTCTTATTCTTTTCATCCAGAAAGCTGGTTACAATACTAGCAATGTATTGGTTGTGTGCAACTGACAGCAGCTTTAATGACCTTGATATGAAGAAGGGCTTAAATAAATGTTATAGATGTTGAATAAATGGTAAAGATACTTAGAAATACTTACATATAACACAGGATATAAACCAAGTTTTTTGAAAGCAGAAAAATGTTAGAAGACCAGTTTTTTTTTTTTTTTTTTCCATATCTGTATGTTCAGTTATGTGAGTAAAACGCATCAAAGAAAAAAATGCATATATATCAGTCTACTGATAGGGTTTTTCACACCTGTTATTTTATGTATGTGTCTCCTCATAAAAACCACACTGCTGGGAGGAACATGAAGAAAAATAATGCCGTTTATATTGCTGTAGACTGTAGGTAGAAAGACTACTTTTCTGTATTGGAATTTAGAGACGCTTTTGTAAAAGGCAGCACTGGCTTGTAAATGACAAATACGTGCAACCTGGATCGCAGCTGGTCACAAAGGGAGATCCATAGATTGTGCTAATGTTGGTGCTTCCCACTCTTTTTGCCACCTAGTTTGCTTAGGAGAGGAAAAGTGAATATTTATGGTGAGATTTAAATCCTGATATACTTAGTATCGTCCTCTTGGCATCTATGGAGAGATACTGCCAGGACAGGGAAACAAATTTGTCATCTCATTACCTTGTAATTTGTATTAGAAACACCTCTAAATAGTTGGCCTTCCAACGTAGCTCTTCCTTGTTATTTCTTAACAGCACAGCATATCGCATCGTTAAACATAAATTGCTCTTGGCTGGTTTTTCGAAGTGATTTGACAACATAGTTTGATTTTGCTCTAACGTGATCTAGAAACTGTTCCCCAGTAGTGGGACAAAGGGAATGTGAAGAAACTACATGGAATTCCTTGCAAATTTGCTCCCTTCTTACAGTACCTATTGTGGTTTACTTAACTGTAGCAGCATTTGAACCTAATAAAATTGCTTCGATGTGTTCAGTGATTACATGAATTGTATGGATTTCATACATTAGGCGAGACTTGGCTTAGAATGCTAATGTTACGTTCTTTACAATAATGCAGTGAATCCCAATTTGGTTTTGATTGCAATAATCTGGAGTCAAATGTGCAAACCCTTGGTAATTTAAGTTGATTTTACCTTTATCGTTTTGCATATTACATAATCTAGAGCCACAAAAACAAAAGCTTGTTTGGACTTACTGTGCTTTCCTTTTCAGAAAACAGAATTCTTTTTAATTAAAAACACTTTAAAAAAATCAGTATGTGTAATTGCTAACACCTGCTATGTGTTACTAACAGATGTTTCTTACTTACCTAAGGGAACTGTTATAATTACACTATAAGCTTATTGGAATGGCATTTAACCAAGATAGTTTAGGAACTTTAGGTGTTGACTTTGTGTTCTTTTATTAATCTTTCCTCTTAAAAAAAAAAAAAAAAAAAAAAAAAGGGAATCCTTTAAGTGATGAGCTTTTATTTTTTTAATTAATTAAAGGAGAAAAGAAGTCAACCCTCCTGACTCTCCTCCCCAACCTGCGTTCACCAAGTGCAGTTAACCAGAATCAAGCTTTGGAGGTTCAGTCTGTCCTTTCTCCTCGGTCCATCACTGAGCATCAAGGAGGAGTTTGCGTCCAAGTGTAGCACTGCCTCAGAAAGGCTCCTGATCAGGTGGTGGTGTGAGAGACCTTACAAGTCTTGCTAATGGTCGGATTTGAGGAACACAGGCTTGCTGTGTGATCTTGGGCTGCCCACTTAACCTTTGTGTCTCTGTGCTTTTGTCTGTGAAATAATGTGATACTTGCCTCATGATGTGTTGGAGGCTCAAGTCAGAGAGATTGGCACAGGGCTTTGAGATCTTTACATTAAAGGTTGGTAATAATAGCTCTAAGTGTTGACCTGTGACTGGGAACTTGCAGCTTGGAGGCTGGCCTCCTCCACGCCGTGGAGGTCTGCTGGTGCGGCAGCTCGTGAGAAGCACTCTGGATTCCCATATCTTCCAACTCGACTGCAAAGCAAGACGCTCAGTGTTCTCCCTCTGCATCTTCATTTATGAAACTAATCACACAATTACCTGCAGGCATGTGTTAAATATGACACTGGTCTCTGCAAAATAATGGGCCAATTGCAAACAATGAATAAAGAGAGGCAGCTCCATTTATAACTGCTGTTTCAACAGAGCTGTGTTGTAATCAAAGTGATCTGAGGGTGACTCATTAATTAATTGATGTTCTTTTTTATTATGTGCTATTGAGTTAATGAGTAATTTGTGCTAGATAACTCTCTGAACACACTGATTACGTGAGATATTTTCTGGGGCTTTCATACCGATGATATGCTGAATAGGTGGAAGATGGTATTTGCTTATGTGTACTCATTATTAGCAGATTCAAGATGAATATAAATCAGCAGAAGGGCATTTTAAAAGGTATTAGATACATGCAACCCTTACTTTAAGGCTTTAAACAGATACTCTTCAGCTTTTAATGCCTTAAATAGTATTAAAATCACTTTCTTTATAATACTTCTATCACCCACAATTGGCAGCTTCTAGAAAGGGTGCCTACACAAAAGATTTTTACTGGGAGCATGTTTGTGCTAATGGCCTATTACCTTGCACATATTGTATTTTGGTTTCCTTTTGCAAGGTACTGAAGTGAACAGTAAACAGGTTTGGTCTGCATCATTGGACTGAAGTAGGAGAAATGTATTAAGTGAATATGTAATTGTCTTTTTTATCTAAAGTGGTATTTAAAATAATAAAAACACTGTTCTTATATACAGTACACACTTTGCTTTCTGTAGTTTGAGTTGTTAAAGCTTTTGCTTTATTGAAACCACAACATCTCCAATGCCATAGGAGTTTTTTATTCATTAAACAACAAATGGCTAAATTGATAATTTAGTCTGACAACAGCAGCACAGTGGAAGCTTTCAGAAGAATCAGCTAAATGTATAAAATTATACCCAGCAATCACTACAGACCTTCATTTTTGACAAGATTTGTTCTAGGTACAGATGACTGTAAACTACCTACCGCTGAGAAAATTATAAGAAGCTGCTGTATATTATGTTGAAAAAAGCCTTTAAAGTACTTTGTCTGTACAGGCTAAAACCTACCAGAGTCCCTGTTTGTTTGTTTCTTTTCCCCACATTCTCCCTCCTCGCTGACCACTTCTCAATCTATTTTTCTCAAGTCGGTTTATATGTAGGCAATTAGGAACATCTGAGGGGGTGGAGGATGAATTTTATTTACATTACGTGAGCATAAATTTGAGCATTTTGGGAGGGTCGTAGGAAGAGGCAAGATGATGTGCTTATAAAAGAAAACAAAGTAAGCAAGATAAAAAGTACAATTATGAAATAGATCAACTCTTAGCCCTGGTCATCGCTCCTGCAGAATCCAGGCTGTCTTGATTCCTCACCAGTTGTGGCACATAACAGACACAGCAGGCTATGGTTGGCAGAGGAGCTTTCTACAATGGAAAATCAAGGTCTGATAATATGTACTTCTCCACATGGCTGAAAAAACAGCAGCTCAAGAATAATAGTGAGTTGTGGTTGTGGTGGTTGTTTTTTTTGTTTGTTTGTTTGTTTTGACTGGCTAAACTTAAGAGATCTGTAAAGATAGAGATAAAATACCCTAAAGATAGTAGATACAAGTGGAAACAATCTTGTCTGGCAAATAAGCATACACTGAACAATGGTCACTAGCAGAACATTTTGCTGTATACAGATAGAGCATGTTGACACACAGTGATGGAGAAGGAAACCTAAGGTAAATAAAAATAAAAGGAACCCAAAGGAATGGTCTAGGCTTTAGTCAAAAAGATCAATAAGGCAGCCTGGCAGATAATCTCTCTTTTAATATTGTCTTATGATATTATATTGCGGTGGTGTTGTAAATGTTTCCATTAAATAATTAACCCCCAGTTACTAAAAGCCAGGCAACATGGGAGATTGAAATATCAGGAAATGTGTAATCGATCTTTGACCTACCTTAAATTTACATTTAATTTGTATCCTCTGCATACTAATTTTAGATACCGATGTGATTAAGATACATAAGCTCAAAGCAATGCCGAACCATCACATTGCAGCACTTCAAATGTGCATATCAACACTTTTTTATCCTTACATCAATTAAGACTGATAGAACAGTGAGACGTATTTTTCCTTCATAGCAGGACCGCCCTTCTCTTCCCCATTTTGAGCATATATCACAAAACGCACACGTGCACGTAAGAGTAACACTGCACGTAACAATGAGCTGCTGTTTTTCCATTCCACTCTCTTCACTTACCCTGCACAGAAACGAGCAGTGGCACTTTGTGGTAGAGTGCTACGGCATGTATAGATCTACTAGTATGTAGTTGCCTTCATCCCCAACAAACCTTTTGCAGGATTAGTTGGTTTTGGTGCTCTCCCAGCTCAGATCTATGGTTACTTACTTCATGTATGAATGCTCTGCATTTCCCAGACTGTCCTAGTAACATTTGCATGCATAGCTCTTGATTTTCTGAAGAGCTGAAATGCTTTACAAAAGCAGTGTATATATTAGCCCCATTTGGCAGATGGGGGCAATTGAGGCACAGAGAAGTTGAGTGACTTGCACGTGCTTATAGCAAGTCAAAGACAGAACCAAGGTCCTGTATTTCCTGTTCCCCAGCCCTATTTCCGAACTAGGGATTTCTATCTACTCTGTAGTCTACTAGTGGGAAGCTGAAAAGAGCTCTTTCTGGTTTCTAACTGGAAGAAAAAACACTGGCTGGAGGAGAAAATTGGAATCAAAATACAATAGTATTTTTCCCCTTCTGGCCATCCTCACCTTCATAGAGAGGACAAAATGTTTATTGCACTTGAAGAGAATCCGGAATAGCCTAGTAGTACCTCTGCTACTTCGGTGTCTCAAAGACATAAAGGGGCTGTGGAAGGAAGTGGAAGAGAGGCCTGTGCTCATGGTTAGAAAGGAAGGTCGCTCTGAAAACAGGGCTAAATTTAATTTGAAAAGCTATGTGGAACTATTTCTTCTAATTAGCAACCTGGATGAGTCTATTCACGTCTTGCTGGTCCTGCATGAGTAAAGCCGAGTGTTGTGAGCCATGCTTATTTTTAAAGGGTTCACAGCCAGAAACAAAACCACACTGTAACAATAGTCATTAGAACTAAATATCCATTTCTAAATCAATCCACTGAGCATTGTACTTAAAACCACATGCTAGAGGAATTACCCCACTGCATTACAAATTTCTTTCCCCATCCCAGGAAAAACACGTTGAAACTGCACAATGGGACAGGGAGAGCCAGGAAGGACAGCACTGAACTTCAGCAGAGATGAGGGTTCTCAGGCTAAATAAAAGCAAGAGCTCAGCTTCGTAGTAATGTAGGATGTAGTGGGTTTCTTTTTTTCTTTTTTAATGTTGTTTTTTAAATGCAGGCTGTTTTCCTGGTGAGATAGATTACAGTGGCAAAGAGAAAAGAATTAAATATGCATTTAACAACTCTTTAAACATTCATCTTGCTTTCCTTTGCCAAACACCTGTAAGCTCTGTCAGGGGTATGAGCTCTTAAGGACATCCTGCTGATGCAATAGCTTCATGGCTTTAAAAACACAGGTCCGACTCTCCTAGAAAATGGGCTGACTGGCAACAGTAGCTGTCAGGAGTGATTCCCCCTCTGTCAAAAGGATTTTAATTGCCAATATCAATGGGACAAACCTGTAGCAAGTTGGTGTGGACAGCAAAGTACCTGTGTAGTGTGGTACCTCTCGCTTTCTGTACTGGTACTTCAAAGTTTTGTCCCATCTACACCAGCATTTAAATTACTTTCAGCATTCACTGAGGTGGGTACCTAGTGACCAGCCACTCTCCTAGTGTCAGCACAGGGTCCTTTCCTTAGTGTAAATTGACCCTTGCAGGGGGCTGTTTACAGTGCCTTCTAATTTAACACTTTTCCAGGGTTTTCTGAGGACACAAACTCAGAAAACTTCAGGGTTAAAACCTGACTTAAAAAAAAAAAAAAAGAGAGAGAAGAAAAAAAGCAGAATCCCATCAAATTTTAAGAAATTTTTGTAATGTACATAAACAGAAGTACTCTCTCTTTCCTCCCCACCCTCAAATTAAAGGCATTCAGAAAAATAACACATATATATTTATATATATATATATATATATATATATATATATATATATATATAAAATAAGGTACCCAGAGGCACTGGTTTGCATTAGGGCATAATTTCCAGCTAAATTAAAAATCAAATCCAGGCATTCTGAATGCCTGAGGGGAACAAAAGCAGTACCCCAAATCATTAACTTTTGCACCTTTTATAATATATCCCAAACCAGTCAGATTTGTTTTTCAAAATTTTGTAGTAAAATAAAAGTGCTCTTTGAGGAAAATCTATGCAATTAAACAGCAGATGCTTAACCCCTGAAAAATAGAGGCTTATAACAGAAGTGGTGATAGACCCTCAACCATAGCATCATTAGCAGCAGGTGCTGCTAGAGTTATTAGTTTTCTAAATAGTTTTAATGTAAACAGTATTCTTAAGCTCTAAGTGTAGCATAATGGTTGGGATTTGCTCTTTAATTCTTTTTACTAGAAAGATACAGCTCATTTAAAATAGCTGGTAGATACAGAAAGCATAAATATACAGTAAGTTTAGACACTGATTGTACTAAATGCAACAATACAAAGAAGCAAACAGGAACACAAATGGTAACACAATAAAACTGTATTACATTTGTGCTTCAAATATTACAATACATTATATACAATAGTCCAAAATAAACATCTCATGCCAAATGACACAAAAAGAAAGAAACAAACAAACAAAAAACAACCAAAAATCCCAAGAGCAAGCAAAAAGAATCCAGCTGTATGTACAGTACCTTTTTAATTAACATTCAACTCTGAACTGGAGCAATTTTCACTACATACAGATGCAGTCCGCCTTTTATTTCACGCAACCATTCTGTCTCCCTATATCTACGCTATTCAGTAGGTTCCTGTGTCATTTCTTATATACATGTTGAGCAAAAAAGATAAAAGAACATAGTGCTTTGTATTCTTAATGATGTGGCATCAGATCAGCGAACCTGGGGTGCATAACCTTCTTTCATCAAACCCTCCTCATAGTCTGTCTGGCACAGAATCATGTTGTTCTTCAGGAAAAATTTGTCTCCAACGCAAAATCTGAAATCACAACAAAAGCGGAAAAAAAAAAAAAAAAGGTAGTTTCAAAATGAATGATATGATGTGATCTTACACGTAAGAAATGTACAACAAATGTTCACAATTTTGTTGTACCCACCACAGGGCTCACCCTTCTGCTGTCTGTTGCAGCACAGACAGACACATAGACATAGACACCTATGTGAAAGCCCAGCAGAGACATCACTGTGGTAGCAGAATCAATTCTGGGCTTTCAAGAAACGTGGTGCATGCAAGTGCTTTTGCTTTCTTAGCCAAAGGCTTCATTCAAAGCCCACTGAAGAATGTGGGAGTCCTGGATCAGGTCACCAGCACACAGATAAAACAGAATAAATAGCCAAGGCTGCTGAGTTGAGTGAAAAGTAAATGTACTGCTTTCACACAAATCAGAAGGAAAACAAAGTGATCATATACAGTAGAATGCCCATCTGATGTGCATTATATTTATATTGTACAGACATAGCAATAGGAATTTCTTGTTATATTTCAGTTGAATATTTTACTATAATTGATTTAAACGAGTGTTTATGGGAATCCTTTCTGGTATAAACACAGCTTTATACATATTGTGATGCAAACTAGAGACACACAGATATGCAGAGAGACCTTTTTTGCCTTTTTTTTTTTCCCTGTAGGAATTGATTATAAATTTAGTCACTCAGCTAACTACTTTCTCTCTTGTGGTATCAGTATACATAGCTTTTATACTACTATGTGCATCAGAATGATCCGATTGCTACAAAACGCTATGAATTATTTCATTTGATTTTCTCTGATGGGTAGAAAAATCACGTAACGTTAGCTCTCCTGGCTGTCTGGCTTCAAACTTCGAGCAAAGTAGTATTTCCTAGCTAAGCAGTATGCTTGAGCGTAAGAAGGCTCTTCACAGACACCTCCCAACCCTTCCCCCCAGCAAAGCCGGTGTTCTTGAGGATGCTTAAGGAACAAGTGAATAGGGCCAATGTATAGAAAAACAGTTTCCCTAGTGACTGCCTTGGCAGGGTTACATTCCTTTGTTTATAGTGAACTCTCCAGCTATAAAATATATTGGGAGGCACTGCTCACATTATTCCAATTAAAATGAAAGAAAGTAACCTAAATGAACCCCTTAACACCGATGTGAATAAATGAAACCAGTTTCTACCAGCTAATTACAGATCTCACTACATAAAGTATTGTTTAATGTGTAACTGATTATAATGTCCTTTTTTGTATAATTTTCAAATGGTGACATCTTGGACACAATTAGGGTCAGATATAAATGCTTGTGTTGTTTATGGTAGATTTAACAACAGAGTAGCTATGGGAATAGCTGTATATGTATTTAATTGTAACAATTTAACCTTCAAATAGTGGTGTCTGCTGTAGTTGACCCAGTAAAACTACGTAAATTACAGAAGTTGACCTGCATGACCTCTGATAGTGGTCTCTCTTTATCAGATAGTCAATTCGTAATGATGTTCAGGCAGAAATCTTGGTGAATTGTCACAGATTAAATTGTGTATTGAAAGCAGTCCTTTAATGTTTTGTGAAGTTGGAGGTTTAAATGAGTAGCAGTTGGACTGATTTACATTTGTGAAGATTGGAATGCTAGACAAACAGTGAACCCATTTATTTTCCAACTGGGTAGCTTTGGAAATTTATCCTTATGCTAGCTAAATAGATAGAGGGAAAATAGTGTAATAAAAAAGTGGATTGAAAAGAATTAGCTCTGCTCTTAAAGGAAAATTGGTTTGTTTATTTGTGGACTTTTTTTTTTTCTGTAGGAGTACTGCCTGCTGCTGATGATGATTGAAAATAGAGATTATGGAATGATCCCGAAATCTTTAAGTTATTTATGGTCAAGACAGTTTTATAGAATTTACAGGTTCCTTCTGCCCTTCCCACCCCAATCCTGGTATATTAGGCTGCCAACAACAGAAAAGTATTTTGAGTAGATGTGTTTAAATGAAGAATTCTTGAAGCAAACAAGTTCTTTGGGGGTTTCTCTAGTTTCCACCTTATGTGTTGTTGTCCATCAACAGCACTCTGGACAGGAATTCTTTTGTGCATTTTGTTAGATTACGTAAAGGAGTCTTAACCTAGTGCTAATAACTAAAAGAGTTTTTTCCCAAGGAAGTCACATTAAAATAATAATAATAAACAATCTTTCTTAATTTCTTTTAAATGAATGTACTGGTTAATATGGACTGAAGCAGAGGGAATGAGATATTGGGGCAAATCAGTGACTCTGTTACAGTGATCCCAACAATTACTGATGGGGTTTGCAGCTGAGACATCCATCCAACTGTCAGCTGGGGAGACAACCACCTCTGCCTGCTCTGCAAAACCCACTGACTGAATAACCTGGGAATGTTATTCAGCTACATACTCCTTTGTGATCCAACATAATCAGAATAATTGGTTTAAAATATTTATCCAATGGAAAAATACATTGCTGAAGTGCAATTCACTTGCACGGCAGTACTTTCATGTACAGCTTCTTACGATACTGCTTGAATCAAAATCCTGGCTGAAGGATTTTGTTTTTCAGCCCTCAGAGAAGTGCCACAGTTTGAATTAAACTACAGCAGCTACATGAGGGAGTCAGGATGCCTTTCCCAATAAAAAGTGTCAATGCATTTTGCTTTTGCTATGTTAATATGTCGAGCCAGAAATGCTCTACCTATGTCTACATGGCATTTGACAGCTATATGCATGAGTGGCTTTAAACACACACAGTTCCACAAATCATTTACCTTCCAAGTGTGCAGCTGTCTTGCGGAGAGGCTGCCTGTGGCCTGTCTAGACAGGCTTGGCTGTGTGATAACCTGTGGGGAGGGGGTCTGTCTGCATGGTAGGACACTCTCTGGGTTCATCCTGGGCTGGTTCTGCATGCTGTGGGTGATCCTCTGTGCTCTTGGGGGCAGCCTGTTACTTGCCATACTTATGGTCCAAATTCTGCACCCGCTTTCGTACTGTGCAAGCTCAGTGCCCGAAACACTTTGGCAAAGACCAGCGGTGAGGCTTGCACGTGCCCCTGGGTATTAAATGTGTGAATTATGCATTCATTAGGTGACAAAGAAGTAAGCAGCAGGTGAAAAACATCTAAGCTCCTGAGTACAATAAGACAAGGCACGGTGCGACAAATTCTGTCCATCCTGTTCCACACTTTCAGCCTTATCTGACTCTGAAAAGCAGATTTAGCCTCTTCTGAAGTCAAAGAGCTAAATCTTAGAAGTACTTCAGATTGGTTTTGCACACGCCAGGATTTAAACCTGGATCAAGTTTAAAATGGAAGGGTAAATTCAAGCCTAGCCTTCCACCTCCAGCAAGCTTTTTTTGTCATGGAATTGACATAGGATGTAAATCAGAGCACAATTTGGGCACATATATCAAATGGAGTCAAGGAGCATATTGAGATGCAACTGGGTCAGGAGTATATAATGAGGCAAGACTATTACTCTTCTAGCAGGCAGATGGTAGTCTTCAGCCTTCCCTAAAACCCTCACCCAATTTATTTAATAGGCACACAAGATGAACGGGAAAAATATACAATAGGCTGCATTAACATGCCAGATTGGACTTACAACCATAAATTGATAGTACTACTTTTGACATGGCTGTGACATTAGTAGAATGACCATTATAATTAAGCAACATCCTACAACTCCTGTCATATTTTACAATGGCAAAAGGAGGGCCATTTATATTATAAAATGACCTCTGTTATCACCTAGTTTGGAGGGGAAGGTGTGCCTAGACTAATCACAAGTAGTATAAAACTTCCATTTTGAGAAATAGCTATTTCATTGTTCAGAACAGACATTTAAGGAGATCTCACTGCTGTCTGTCATCTTTTCTGATGTACAGGATGCATGTCAAGACATCGAAGACTTCTTAGAAAAGTGAGAGAAATATTGCTGTGAACAAAGATGGCTGTGTGTGAAGTGCCTCCTCCAGTAATGTCGCATCTTTGTTGTTGTAGATGGAAACAAAATCTGGAAGCATTTAATTGTTTTCCTCTAGGATAAAGAAAGTACAGACTTGGTCCACCCACACCCTTCCACTCTGCTTTTTGCACTCAGGGATGTAACTTGTCTTCTGTTTTTCTTCCCTTCCAGTTTTTTTTTAAAAGCTAATTTGAGTTTCCAGTATAACTCAAATTAATGTTAATCTGTATGCACCAACCAAGAGCACCAAGCCACTCTTGTATATCACCATTCATCAGTCCAAACTTAGGGCTTACTAATTTTAGGGTTCTGTCAAAAAGTCCATTTATTATCAAAGGCTGGAAAGTGTAAGCTATGGCTGGATTTGTACATATTTACTAGTAAGATGTACTGTATATACACCACATGTATAGTACAATGCATAGAAGCAAATAGTTCAACTTACTGTGACAAACTTGGTGTGCTTTTCATGTATTGTTTTTCTAAAAGCTAGTATGGTGAATGTATTAATTTTAATTCTAAATTTAGAGGAGGCAGTCAATGAAAATAAACTGTATTGAGGTTTTCAGAATTTATAAAATGAACACACACAAAAATCTAACGTTGGTGGTTAGATAAGTATATCCCTAGCATTACATAGCCCTCTCTCCCCCACCACATAGACACCTTGACAGAGAACAAAGGCAGCATTGTGTGGGCATTTTACATTTTCTGCCAGAGGTAAGTGTCTACAGCTACATCAGGACAGTGATTCGAATGAGTATGTAACTATTTTCAGTCCAGTGCCCATTAAAATAAAGGCTGTTTCAGATAGAAGGGTAGAGCTTTTTATTTAAATGCCCCTCAGTGATAGCAGATGGGGGTTTTAATCCATACCCCAAGATGACTTCAGAAGGCAGACAGAAATTATGGCAGCAGTATGGAACAAGCTGCTAAAGCAGCCGGCAAAGAGTGAAAGGAAGGACACTGAAACTCTGGAAAGTGGGAAAGCCGAAGGCAGGCTGAGATCATCACTGTAGTCAGAAGTGTTAAGCAAAGACACAGCTGAGCCCACTTGCAAGATTTTCCACTCCATTTTGCTAGTCACACACAAGCAACCTGACAAAGTGTGAAAGGCAGTGTCTGTTTACAAGTTTATTTTTCCAGTGGTTCCCATATTTTTTTCCTTTAAATTTTATGCAGAAATCCACTATGTGGGCTACGGACAAAGCAAGGGGAAGTGCTTCTGAGGAGAAGTTTAATGTGGTCACAGAGAAGAAAGGGCAGCATCCACACCATTAAGATGATGGTCACTAAGCTCTGCAGGCATTTAGGAGATGGAAAAACTTCAATTAGGAAAAAGGTAGACAAAGACGTGAAAGATAAGGGGATGCTAAAATGTTTAGGCTAGCAGCAAAGCTTGATATTCACAAAATCCCTACATCTTTAAACATTTGTAGAAAGAAAAAACAATGGTGAAGATGTCAAAAACTGGTGTACAGAGCAATTAGATGCTAGAGCTGAATAACTTTATTAAAGGGAAAACATGATACAGTGCCTACTAGATGTGAGGGGACTGGACTTGGTGGCTCAGGAGATCCCTTATAGTTCTGTCTGTGTCTACAGTCCTGTCTACAGCCTATGTTCCCAGAGTACATTATGTGAGACAACGAGGTTTTCCTCTCACTCTGAAAAATCTAGCCTTTGGGAGGCCAATAAAATGGGGCAGGCACCTTACGAGTTAGTTCAGAGAGGGAGTTTATGGTCCAAACAAGAGTCCCCAGAAATCAATGAGTTCCATCCACACTGAGACTAGAGCTAGATGGTGAGTTGTGGATACTCAAAAATAATAAAGCAAACAGTGAAGCTGTGCACAAAAGCAGAAAAATCACCAAATCTTCCTCAAAAAGCACTGACAATAGGCAGGCCCCTCTCTCACCAGGCTACCATCAACTGTTTGAAGGGCAGGAATATAAGGGTCATATGATAGCAAGCCTGAAGAGCTGGCTGCCCCAAGGATCAGTGTGATGAAAGTTAATATAATTAGTAGTTAGCTTGGAAGGCAGAGAGCATTAGAAGGAACAACCTGGCACAACATGACAGCAGACATTCACCACTGGCAAACACAAAGTAAATGTAAACTGCAAACCGAATAAATGATTTAGTCTGCTTATGACTATCGCATATATTGTTATGAAAAAAAAATCTTAATGGTAGACAAGAAGTGAAAATGTCAAAACTCTCAAATGTAGAACTCAACTGACAGTATTACATGCTTTACAGTAGTGCTCCAGATATGGTGTATTTGTATCAACATGAAGAGTATCCCAAAGAATTTAAAATTTAATGGGGAAAGAGAATGTGAAAGTGGGGTATAAGGTCAAAATAAACATGTACATTTGGCAATAGTTGGTGATCTTTGCTAGTTCTGTTGCTGATTTCTGGATATTTCTAATGGGATTGAAAAGAAATATATATATATATATTCCTCTTCAATAAATACCACATTAGGGATAGTGGCTGGAGTGAAAATGAAGAGTAGATCTAAGAAGTCAGCTCAAGAAGATTATTTTGCATACAAGGGGCAGCATGGATTAAGAAATGACATTAAATTGCTATGTTGTAAACTGATCCTCGTCTGAAATCTGCTGTTTGATTTTCATTAGTCTATTTTAACTAGAGGAAGAAAAAAAGCTGCTGAGAATGGCAACAGAAATTGTTAATAGCATGATGACTGAAACTATTCAATTTAAAACAAAAGAAAGAGGTTTCATAAAATAATATATAAATATATATGTATAATATAGTATATAAGAAATATATAAAAATCAGTGGTAATGGGTCAGGTGTCCAACAAGTGTAGTTTTTATTGTTGTACAAGTAATGAAAAACAAAAGATTTAAAGCCATTTACTAATGAGTGTAGTCAGTGGAATGCTTTGCCATAGGAAACACAGAAGAGCTAAGTTGGGGCATCCATGAAATAAGGTTTACTATAAAAAACGACAAAATTAATTCTTCAGTGTGCCACTAGACCCAAATTGTGAGGAAGAAAGGTACCCTACAGGCAGTATGTTTTATTAGGCTCCTTGAGAGCTATTGCAATATAATCAGAATTAGGGCCACTTTTGAGAATTTCTGAAATTCTTTGAAATTTCTGGAACTGCTCTCTGTTTTGAGTAGATGAACTCAATTGTATTTCAGGTAAATCAATGCCTTTGATCCCAGCCTAAGGCTCTCATAAGACTATTTTGGCAACCACTTGCCCAAACTACATGCAAAACAAAAATCAAATAAGAGACTAGACTGAAGGCTCAGGGATGACACGGCTAAGAATTATTAAATGTCCCTGGCATGCTCCACTTCAGAAACACCTAACAGCACTTCCCCAGTGGGAGTCAGTGGCCTTAGGGCACATTATGGCACATATTAGCTGCAAAGTGAAATTGTACATTAGTTCACACTTGTTATGGTAAAGGAAGAATATTAAAAATAATCACAACAGCTTTGTTTTTTGGGGAAAGAAAAACAAAGTTCACTTCCTCAGATCCAAGAGTACTAACTATGATGAAAATCTTTTGTACTCAGGGTACCAAACATTGTCTGCTTTGCTTGACTGATGAAGATTAGCTGACTTCTTACATTAAAGAAGTTTGTCTTGTATGGGCTGAAGTGACAAGACAATAACTAAGTGCTAATTGTGCATAACCAACACTAAAGATATGCAGTCCCATTATGGCATGTAATAAATGAAGCGAACAACAGAAATATATTAGGCACTTTAATAATGATACTAGAACAGTGGTTTGCAGAAACAAGGATGTGAAGGGTTTAAGAAACGAAATCTAGGCGTGTGTGTGTCTTACTTGAGTGGGTACTACTGGGAGGCTCTGCCTGCTTTACTTGGAATACAGCCTTTTAGTTCTGTGGCAAGACAAAATTGATATAGGACTTTAAATAGCATTAGAACCTATAATTACTTTGCATTATTATATAGTTTAAGCAGTGGTTATTACTTGCCTGGTATTTTAATTTCCCATGCAACATGATGAAAAAGGTCAATTTGGCTTTTTTTAAAAGAGCATAATTGTAGTGTGCTACACTTAGTAGCAGCTGTACATTTTATAGTTCTTTAGGGATGTTTGATTTTTAAATGACTATAGTGTTACAAAATAATACACTGTAGGACAAGGTGAGTTATTAGGAAAGCTTATTTTAGAGCTGTATCTAACTTTGTCCTGTTAAGACTACTATCTTCCTATATTTTTTGTTACTTCCCTAGAAATGTACATCTCATTTTTCTTCCCACTTGAAAAACAAACAAACAAAAAAAAGAATGCTATAAAACTCTAAATAGGGTCATGTAATAATTGAAAAAACATAACGGGTATGTTAAGGTGTGGACATAATTGGTTCTATCATTTCCTAGACCTCGTAGAAGTCAATGGCAAAGCTGCTAAAGACAGAGTGGTAAATTGGGGTCAGAAACAGAGCTTCTGGTGAAATCTCTAACAGGATTTTGCCATCACTCTGAATGTAGTTACTGAAAGTTGGGCTATATACGCCTCTGAAAAATTTAGTTTTTATAATTTTACCATTTTTGAACTTTGGTCTACAGCTGTACCAAATGTGTGACTCCTCAGAACGAAGTGTCAGGTTTGGATCCTCAGATTTCTGTAACTTACAGTTAGGAGGCGGAAATAAAAATAGGGCATAGGAAGTCCAGTGCCGCTACAGAGAAAATGGTGGGAACAATGTCTTTTAAATTGAACTGGCTACAGTTCTAGCAACAGGAAGAAACAACATGTAATTTAAAAGAAATACATGTGACAAAAATGAAGAATTCAAATGAAATTAAGTGACAAATGATAAGGCTCTCTATTCTACAGCAAGGGATCTCAGTCTTTTATAAATATTAATTAATTGAACTTGACAGACAGCCTTTCAAAGCAGAGGAAGCAACATTATTCTTGTTTATTTGTGTGGGATTTGAGGCACAAAAAGTTTTCTGGCCAAGGTCATACAAGATGTTCTACATCTGTCCCAGGAAAAGCATCCATGTCTTAATCTTGGGCTTCCACTACTGGTAGATGTTTCCTCTTCACTTGAAAGTATGCCCACACCAGAGCCGAATCAACACTTAGCATATGGAACAGACCCAAGAAATTCTCTTACCTTTGATTACAAAGTTGACATGCAAAACAGTCCAGATGATAAACATTGTCCTTAGCTCTCATCACCATCTCAAAAGCAGGTATGAGCTTACTGCAGGCAGCGCAGTTTCCTGTAACACCAAATAACCTGAAGATACAGAAAGAAAAATATTCCTGAAGATGATTAACCGAAAAGAAATCCAGATTTTTTTTTTTTCCCCCGGTAGTTGTCTGGCTTTTGACTGACTTCCCTGCACACCTCCCTTTGGAAAGGCTGGTGTTTGGTGGTCCAAGTCTGCACAATTTACAATAGAAAGGACTAGTCCTTTTTGCTGGGGAGAGCTTTATGAAGCAGTGACAAACTAATATCACACCTATTGCGATGTTATTCTTCTGCAGGTTATACTGACCTTTCTGGATAAAAGAAACATCTTGTTAAACTAAACAAAGAAATAGTAAACACATTAGGGATGTTACATAACTGTGCGGACAGAGGTCAAGCTGTTTGCATACGCGGGAAGAGTCTTCTGCTTGGATCGTGCCGTACAGATGAGAGTCACATAACCTTGGCTTTTGGTGCTATTTATTATTAAAACACACTTTAGCTAGAAAAGAAATAACACTTGAAAAGCCAATATTCTTCGCATTTTTGACATCTAGTGCTAAAAGCTTTACCACTATTATTAAAAGAACATTTTATGAACAAGTCATTTAAATCGTCAGAAAGCATTAGCGGTTCATGCACCTTACAACCCTATACCATAGTTATTGCTATGATTATGTTATTCAGGTAGCACATTAAAGTAAATGAGGCTGTAAACTATATATAGTCACATCAGGAGTAGAAGTATAAAATACTGTAAGAACAATATGAAATGCTGTTTTTGCCAGACATCTATATAAATTTTTTCAAATTCTCTTTGTTAAAGATTTTTCAGTACTTTTCAAGTGGGTGTATTACAAAAAAAAATCACACGTATGCATCCTTTTGTAACATAGATGGATTATAATGAACAAGAAAAAATACGTTAGCTCTACATGGCAGCAATCTTTGAAACTAAGTTTATTTAAACTACTTAATAGTTGTGATGGATTATTAAAAGTAATGCTCTGCTTGTGCATAGCAGTTAATGCTGTTTTTAACTATGAAGCACACTAGATGAAAACTCCACATCTGCCAGTTTTCTTTTTTTCCTCAACATCAGGCTGACAGCAGAAAAATATAATGGCTCTCAAGGGAAACACCAAATTAAAAGCGGTTCTAAACTAATGAATTCAAAGGTGCTCTGTAGGAAATTCAGTTTGGTAACATAAAAATGAACGCAGTTTTTAATCACATCCCTCCATTTTACTGAATTTCATGGGTTACCAACAAGCCTACTTAATTCCAAATCCTTTCACCTTCTGCTTCTACTTAACATGTACTTTCTGCATAATACGTGCCTGTCTATTTTAAAGCTGCAACCCTTTCTCTCCTGCCGGACCTGCTGGTTACCATGATCACTGGGAGAAGGCCTGGGACCAGGCCGTCACCATCAGCACCCATTAGACTGACTCAAGTCAACTTCTACTTCCATTAAGTCTGATTAACAAAATTACATATTACTTAAACAGATTATAAATATTCTGTAAAACACTCTGTTCCAGTTCTATCTGCAGTATTCATGGGTTTTGCCAAGGCTATCTAAGGCCCACTCCGACTTTCATTCCTCTTCTGGATGAAGGACACAGGACTTCATTGCCCTTCACAGCTGTGGCTGGTGGCTCTAGAAAAGACAAAACCCACTGACCAAAGCCCAGCTCTGTTTTCCTTCGCATCTGTATAGAAGCTGGCAGTAGTTTAGTTGTACGAGGAAAGCTGATCAGACTGCAAAAGGTGCTCTACAACGGCAGCACTGGAGCACAAATGTGAGAATGGCCCCAGTGACTTCAGGGTCGGGACAGAGGGTTCAGAGAGCAGCTCAGCAGTCAGGTAGTTTGTCTCATCCTAATGCTTGAGACACAGCTCAAGCACTTTGCCAGAAAGGATGCTAGGTGCAGGCTGCACTGCCTCCTACAGCCATGTCCTGTATAGGGGTGTGTGTCTGTGTGTGTGAGAGGGGAAACCCATTACGGTCAGAACTGCAATTTACATGTTGCAGAGCTGTGAAACAATTTGGGATTGTCATTCAGCAGTGCAAAGGATGGAGATTTACTGCCCTGGAGTCCACTATGTGCGTATTTCCACAGTTTTGAAACCAGAGACCCTACGGAAGCTGCTTCAGCTAAGCACCAGATATATTAATATTTTTCAATTATGTAAAGGAAAGGAGGCCTTCCTTGCTGTTAGTTCTTCCCCGCCACATACAAAAGAAACACGTGAGATTTATATTAGCTATTGTTAATTTTGGATAAAGCTGTTTATATGAAGAACATAGTTCTCTCCCATTAATTATAATAATAAAAAACCCACCATGCCATTTTGAAATTCTGGACATAGTTTCCCCCAATTTCAATTGCTCTCGCTCCCTGAGCATTTATCAGCTACCTGATTAGAATTTGTTTCCACACAAACCATTGATCATCAGCCTATTACTAGGCAAATGACAGTTAATTACCCACTACATTAACCACTGGGACCTGAGACCTGCTTCTGCTGCCATCAGTCAACATGATAAATGTGGCAAGTTCAGTAATGCATGGCCAGCCCTGAGCTGCCTGCTATAGTGTGAACAACCCTCAATCTCACTTCCAGGCCCAGAAAATCTATGGCAATCTGCATAATTACAAGCTCTGGGTTAATAACAGACAAATGATTTGTTGCATCTAAACAAAGTCCTTGGAATGGGCCTGGTCTCCTGTGGCTGCCCGGGCTGCTGTTGTGCCACCGGTGTACTTCCCGCTACGACGCGTGCAAAACAGATCCCTGACACTGTATCCTTCCAATTTGTTGCCCTCCAATTTATGGATTCTGCATATGTGATTTTTAATCATTAAAGAACTCTTGAAGCAATATTATCTTAATTATTCTCTGCTGTAACCAGGGAATTAGGCTTCAGATAAAATTTTCTTCTTCTGTGCACTTTCCCTGCCTCGCTGGAGGCTCCATCAGTTTTCATCTACACCTGGACTCTGAAATTCTAATGATGAATTATTGCCCCTTTTCCTAAGAGGGTGAACCTTACAAGGGAACATTTTACTGAACTGTCAGCTCACAGACTGAGTGCGGGGATGCGGAAATCTGATCTAATTTACTGCAAAACGATGCATTTGTTAGACTTTCTCCTCAGTTTTGTCCAAGGAGCAAGAGATCAGTCGGGAGCTACCTTCATGTACTCCTTTGCACCGGCGTTTGCACACTCAACTCTCCACACACAGTTTTGTTTTCCTCCCTTTTTCAAACCTGTTATTCAAGCAAGTTTCTAAAACATACAAATTTTACTTCTGGAAGGAACAAATAGTTTCCTTACAGCATCTTAGCTGCAGCTGAGGCACTGAGCTACGGTCTCTTGCTTAGTCTATTTCTACCAGAAGACTGTCAAGGATTTCATTTCTACACAGTACTCACAGCTGCCTGTTATTATTCTGGGCTTTATTTAACATATTTTCTGTGGTCAGAGAACGCTCAAACTCACTGCTTTCACATCTACTTACAGGTAGTTACACTGTGACCTAGCTACCTCAGCAGATTAGAAAGCTGATCCTCGCTGATTTCACGTAGCAATAAAAAGAGCTAGAGAACATAAAAGGATTTGTCTTTTCTCTTGATATTCGGAACCAACCTCTGAAATTTTATATTTATACTATATATACCACAATGAGATAAGAACAATCAGCAACAGCAAACATATTGATTCTTAATGTGTTTGACTGGTACAGAACATCCTGAACAGAGCTAAAAAATGAAAGACATGCAAGAGCCCTTCTACAAACAAACCCGAACCTGACAGCTTGAGCAGCCAAAAGTGTGATTAAGCACCATGCTATTGATTCTACTTTGGTAGGTTTACTAAATAGAAACCTGAAGGTTAAGTACTGATAGATGAGAAAAAGGAAAAAGTTAGGAGAGGAAAGAAGAGAAAAAGAGAGGAAAGAAAAGGCAGACAGCTATGCGAAAGTGCAGAGACGTTGAATAAACTTACGAGGCATGTGATTTCTAGATGGAAACAATTAACCACATCGACACCAATTTCCACCCACTTCTACAGATTTTGGGTAAGGCACCGAGTATGGAGGGGGGGCCCTGGTTCCTGTTGTTGGCTTAGAAATACCACACGGCGTAACCACACAGTTAGGCAGAACTGCACGTGCACTTAGATGAAGCTGATTTGGGCCATAACTGCCTGTCAGATTGCATGGGACTTTCACAAGATTTAAGAACTAATGTCATTGGTTACTCTTGCTTCCACAGGTTTCCTTGTTTTGCTGTTTTCTTTGACAATTATCCTCTCTAGGGGTCATTGATTTGCTACTGACAGCACTTTTTTGCCTACTTTATTTTTATATTAAAACATTGCACGATTTGGATAAGACATCTGGGTAGCCAGTTTGTAGTAGGAGTACGAATCATCTGTTTGCACAATGGAAAATGTAGGAGAAAAACATCTAAAGATTCAGGTACAACAGAGCAGACATTAAATGGAATTTCTCCTGTGGCGCAGTAATTATGGATAGTTTCACTTGGTTTCAAATTATTTTTCTCCTCATTCCCACTACCAGGTTAACTAGGTTCATTAGGGAAAAATATATACAGTATCTGAGCTCTAAACTGACCTTTGCCACTAACTGATTGGGTGACCCTGGCAACTCACTTAATTTTGGTCTCAATTTATTCGTTACAAGGAGGTGAGACCTAATCTTCACATTGTAATATCCCTGCTAGATACTGTTTTTATAAAAATTGAAATGATACTTTCAAACCTCTGTTCTTCAAAGTCCAGGAGGTATCAAAATAATACACACACTGTTTTAAATGTAATCAGACGTCCTGAAACAGATAATCAGTTTTTTTTCCTAGTAGTTATGTGTATTATTCAGGATTTCGATTCAAGCTGTATGTATTGAAAGGCAGAATTTGGCCCTCAGCAAATATTTCAGACAGCACAAGATTCTATTTGGAGAAGCATAAAACCACATAAAAGAACCTAAAAGTTAATGAGAGAGGGAGAGAAAATTATCTAAAGATCTAGATTACAAAGCACTCTGAAAAGCATCATTTTAGAGAACGTAATTTTTACATGCTGATTATTATTTAGATTATTAGTTTTAGACATTTCTAAGTGACTTAGGGACATGAGTACTACTGGCTTTAAATAGTCTTTATTCTCTTACTTCCCACAAGATATTTTTGCAAATCCTCCCTGTCAAATTGTAGAGAAAAACAAGAGGGTAAATTTGTCCCACATGCATTTTTATGAATGCCTGAAAAACTTATTTCACTCCCACCCATCCTCAGTTCCCTAGAATGGCTTTCTAAACACTCACTGAAATTAAAACATGCTTCCAGTCAAGGGGAGAGGAGAAACTGTCCCACTTTGCCTACTTCAGTTAAGCCACACAAGGGAAGAAGGAACACGAGAACAGTTTCCATTCGACCTGCCCATTCACAGACCTCCTGACTCCACAAATAACCAGTAAAAAACTTCCAGTGCCTTTGCTTGACTTAACTCTGGTCTAGTAATCAACAGTGGCCAGTGAAATGGAGACTCTTTAGAAAGAAAGGAAAAATGGGGATGCAGAAGAAAATGGCCACTTTTGAAACAGTTCTCCATTCTCTCGTGTATCCTTATTACTGCTTATATGTCCTTCTAAAGGTCCCTATCTTTTTAAGTCCTCTCTTGACAAAACTGGAGTGTCAAAAGAGGGGAACACTATGAAGTTGCAAGCCAGGCTGCTCAGCAGATCTGAGCACTGAGACTTCAGCTAGATTTCCAGCACTCCCCAGCTGCAGGTGTAGCAGCCAGATTTTCGTAAGAGCTCAGCATTCTGCGTGCCGAACTATTTCAGAAAATGTAAAATCACAGGTGTCACAACATGGAAGCATTAGATAAGACAAGATAAGATGGTCCTTATTTAGATGCCTATCCAAATTAACCTAAACATTGTCCCTGATGTTGTGTACTACAAAAATATGAAGAAAAAGAAAAGACAAACAACACAGCCCAACTAGTTTAAGCATGTTAAGGAAGGCATTCAAACACAATTGCTGAAGTGGGCTTAAATGTCTACTAAAATCAAAGGCTGATTCAGTGTTTGCCTTGTTTGGTAATGCTGTGAAAAGAGGGTTACTTTTGCCAAACTAGAGCAGAGAAGGTGTTTCACTTTAGTATCCTTTGTTTTGTTTTAAAAGCTAACTCCTGCACTGCAGAACTAACTCAACATTGGAAGTATGCTGATATTCATAACATCATCTATTTGTAAGGATCCCCAGCATATGCCACCTGGAAATGCAGCTCACTTTGCTGAGTGTGAGCTGGGGTACCTCTGCAGAGCCAATGCCACTCAAAATTTGCATTGGTTGGTAGCTGGATCACAGGCAGATGGAAATGTCACAGTAGGGCACGGCTGTAGCCTTGCAGCACAGTGACACGCCACATGTCTGAATGTCTTTTGCTTTCACGTTTAGCTAGCCTGATAGTGTGGCAATCCCACCTGGTGTTGGCTGGACTGTGTTAAACACTCAGCAGTTGTGTGTCTGCAGCATGATACTCAGGACGAAAACTGGAGGTGCAAGCCTTCCTCAGGTGAAGCTGCTGTTTCTCATGCTGTCCTACCATATACAACTATGGTAGAAGAAAATAATTGCATGCACTCCAATAGTTAAGGCAGACTTCTTTGTCTTTTCGCACAGAAGTTTTATGCATTGCCCTTATCACTGTGGATCTCAATTTAATGTAGCTGAGCCATTCCCCTCAGTGCAGGCTTCCAGTTTGCTCCATCTGTGTAGAACAAGCTATTTGCCAAACTGTCCTGTGCCTGTTGAAGTTCATGAAACCAAGCCTTTTTTCCTGTGCAGACTGTATGAAAGAATTCTTTATGTAAAGTTAACATGAATGAATTCCATTTTCAAACACCTCAAAACCAGACATTCAAGCCAAAATATAGATTTACTTCTATATCCTTCTCTAATTAGGTTATTTGTGTTCTGTGAAACAATCTAAGCTTTCATTTCAAGTAAGTATTACCAGCCTTAATTTTGGCTCAAAAAATCTGAAGCATGACCAGACATAATTGATCTCTACTTTTCTAAATCTATAGTTTGAAAAAGCTTTCAGAGGTGGAAATTTTGTTGTTTGGTCAATGGAGTGTTAACTCTGAAGCCTAAATCACAGAACTTTAAAAAGCCCTTGTTCATTTTAGGAGCAAATATAGCCACATCGTTTATGTCACAGTCTGCTACCTTGTCCCTTCAGTCATGCAGCCAGATCATCAAACTTTCAGTTTAAAGCTAAAATGCAATTTTAAGAAGTATTCTGGCCTAATTTACAGTCTGCTTTTAATCAAGTTACAATTTTGTTTCATTTTAAATTTTCTTTAACCACTCTCATTGACTCAGATGAAAAGCAAGGATGATTGTGCACAGTGCACAATGATCTATGCCTGATATTGTGGAAATAAATTCAAGTTAAAAATGACCTCCCAATGCACTCAGGACTCTGCTTTGCACCACCACTCATGCATTGTGACATCCTTAAACTTCCACCAGTAAAGTCAACATCAATATTACATCCATTTCTACAAAGCAACCATATAAACTTCATCTTTCTACACATGCTTTACTTTAAATCATGCATATAAATCCATCCACATGCACAGGCTGAATCTAAAAATTTACAGATACTCAGCTGACGTATTTTCATTGTCAAACTCGAGCAACTTAAAAACAAATTTAATTCCCCAACTCAAATAAGAATGCAATATCCCAAGCTGGCTCCCAGTCTAGGGATAGCTTTAACTTGTACAGTATGGTTGCATGATTCAGGGCTGGCAAAGTGCTGCAACTGTGCACTCCGCTAGGACTAATTAGGTTAATGTCCCAGCTAACTAGCCACTTGCATTGCCACTTAGATTTGTCTACACTGTTTCTGGATTTGGAAGCTAGTCTGAGGCCTTGTGCCACGTATTGAATGATACCGATGTTGCTCACTGCTGTGCCTGTACTTTTTGGCTGTGACAAAGCATCACTGAGCTCCGTTTGCCACCCACTCTCCCTTCTTCATACCTGAAGGAATGATCTCAAAGATGGTTCAGTGATAACAAGATTGATAAGGATGGGCTGGAAGTTGGGAACCTGCAGGGATGACCTCAGCTATGGTACCTACAGGAGGGCCATGCTCACCTGCCACATGGATGCTGCTCCATGCAGCCACCATCTGTCCTAGTGGTAATGCCATGCAACTGGTGGCATTAAGAGATGCAGGTCCTTTCTAAGAGGGAACCAGCACAACATGGATGTTGGGAGTCTTCTACTTGTCCTACAACTGCATATAGCACAACATTGCTGTGGAAGGAGCAGAACTGAAGAGATATGCTTCCAAGGTGCATTTCAGATTCCTTCCCCATACACAGAGATAAACAGGAAAACAGGAGGAAAGAAAGAAAAAAAAAAAAAGAGAGAAAAAAAAATAAAGACATCCTTTAGAGTAAATGCTGATGGAGGGACCTAGGAAAAAAAGGAACTGAATGAACAGAAAGCCCCCCTGTGATGAGCAGTGGCCAATTGCCTATCGTTTCCCAACAACTCCATTATTTCTCCAGTGACTAAGGAGAAAAGGTCTAAGTGGTGCATATGGAGTCTGCCTCTGGAGATGGGGGAAGGGAAGGAAATTAAGAGACAAATATATAATTAGCTGCCTAATGTGAGGGACATAAAACATAGACATTTTTCATTTTGTCCCAGAGGTGACTGAGAATGTAGAACCTCTGGGTAAGAAATCAATGCACAGACTGTGAGGTAAATACATATTGAAATAGAAGTGGGGGGTAAGTTAATAGTTCTATGAGGTCATATAATAAAGTCTATAGTTCTTTCATCAGTGCAGCGAACAATGCAGTTACTGTGTTTCTCCCCTGGTGTAATAGCAAAGTCGGTTGCTAGACTCCGAAAATAAATTATGCCGTGCTTTATTAAATGGTAAACAGCTGTTCCAGCCACAATACAGCACATGCTAATTGAAGAATGCCTTAAGCAGTCCTATAATAAAAGGCTTTTAAGAGTTGGAGAGGAAAAAAAAGCCAGCATCATGACAGACTTACTATCATGGGTTCCCTTAGTTAAAATTCAGCACATGGGTCATTCAAGGTGAGAAGTATATTCTGAGAGAAGAACTACAGTAATGAACATTTAAGAATCATTAGCAAGCTCTTTCATGCCATGATGCTGTAGGCAAAGACGTGCTTAGGTAGGAAGTGCAGCCACAAGGTTCTCATCGTGTTTCCACGTCTTGTTTGGCTAGGAGATATGTATCCAGGAATACACAAAGCGTGCGGTAAGAATTGCTTTTTCTAAGGTGGTGACCCCCGGCCCAGAAACCTCACTGCTCGTGGGAATCACTCTAGAGATTTTGGCAGAGAATTAGAGCTGTTGTGTGAGCTGCAAAAGTACATCCATGTAACAGAGAGAGGATGTTCATTTGGCAACATGAGCCCCTTACTGGCAATTCTTCCTGAGCACTTACAGCCCTGCACCTGGGCAGAGCCCTGCCCCTAGTGCCAGCCTGGCTCTGTCAAGCTGACAAGGTGTGCTGTGCCCAGCGGTTGTGAAAGGGGCCATTAGGAATGCTGAAGTACAGTCATTTTTTTACGTTAACAGGTTTATGATGAAAGTTGGTAGGGAATGTGAGTCAATGTTTAGATCGGGGAAAAGAAGTCTCCATGCCTGCTCCCTACACAACCCTGCTAAGTGGCCTTGCTCAAATATCCCCTCTTTGCACCTCAATTTTCCCATCTTTACTTTACATTAAAAGGACAACAGGAAGCTTGGTGTGCAAAAGTCCCTTAAGAGCCCTGTATGATAGCTACTATGAAAAATATGTATTTGTAGAAGCCACTTGCTGACGTACGCATTTGCCCAAGAATGGCATTCAGATACATGGTACTTAGACAAACAGACACCTGCTTTCTGGAAAATTGCTTGCAGACCTGAACTAGATGTGCATGCATGCATGTGTGTATGTGTAAAATAAAAATACCAAAACTGTTCCATAGGACAGAACAGTAAGGAAAAGGGTTGTGTTTTCCCCACTCTACAACACAATAATTTCTTCCCCTGTATTTGGAATTAGTCCCTTCCGAAAACCACTGTAAGATAAGTGCTGCATGGTGAATGAGGCAAGCTTTTTTTTTTTTTTTTCAATGTTTGCAATAAGCAAAACGCTTAGAAGTTAGGAAAAAGGATGTGCGTCAATCCATTAGATGACATGCAAATAGTTCATTCTGTTCATAGAAAGCATATGATGCGCTTGCAAATTCATGCAACAAAGCAATGGTTTAATAGAACTGCTCATCCTATAGAAATGGAAACAGGTAAAGTTTTCCTTCGTTGGACTATGTGAGCACTTCCTTTATAAATAAAAGCTGCAGTATCCAAGGTATTTCCTTTGTTGTGTTACCTTTAGGACTTACTATTTGAAGTATTCCATTGAAATGGCTATGCTCTGCGCAGTGTTCAGAATTTTAAGTAAAACCTTAAACAGTTACAAATCAAAGCATCAGGGTACTTTGAAGAAGCACATACACTATACACATCATATACTGCATGCATATGCATTGCTGCTATCTATATATCATCAACACACTTGCAAAAACATTACAGCTTTGGTAAAAAATACTTTGAGCAAAATATAAACATTAAAAAGATTATTTAAAAATAATACCATTTTCAAAACTCATATTCCAGCATATTTAGGGCTGGTTCTAGAAGTATGCTTTCAAAATATGCCAGATCCTGAGACAAATTTCCACAACATTTTTCTGTCATTAAGCCAGTCGTTTCAGTCAATATTGCACTAAAATAAGAAGATGTACTGATCAAATAATTGCAATCATTTTTTTTCCTCTCATTTATTTTCCGGTTTTAAGGTATTGATATTTTTACACCTGCATCTTGTAATATAGTTTCTTCCCCACTCCGTACAATTTTTGTTCCTCTTCTAAAAAGAATGCTTGAGGAAATTCTGTGCCAATGTCTCACTCAGATTTATAATTAATGTAGCAGAAAATTATATTTCTAATTAAATAAAACTGAGCATGAATTGAGGCAAATGCTAGAAGCATTATAAACAGTATAAAGTTAGGAGACGAACGAAATCGCAAACAATGAACAGGTAATGTAACTGCATATATTAGAAACATCTCAATTATTACATCCACAAAGGCAGAACCTAAAAAGCTGCATTTCATAAGAAGGTGTCATGTTGACATATATTGCTCATTAAAAAAGGTGCCATTTGTATATGGGTTACTGTTCTTCATATGCATGAATACTGGTAACACATTGTGGGAAAGGAAAGCCCTTGAGATTTTGTGTAGTTTGAATATTTAATGTAACAATAGTTTGCTCCCTAATAAAGAAAGGAGAGAAATTTGGAAGACTAGGACATAAATTTGCCTATTTATTCCTGTACACTGACTACAGCTGGATATCGGCACCCTCCACATACCTCTCAAGACATGCCGTGAAAATTATGACAACTGCTTACAGTTGCTGCTCTTTAACCAAAACCACGGAGACTACAAATGAAAAGCTCCGCCTGTCCCCTTCTTTAGCAGAAAAGACGGAGCGACTTATATAATATTCGTATATAATATATATGTGTGTACTAACCTACTAGTTATCTCTGCTTACACTCCGGCTGTCAGAAAACTGCCAGCTGTAAAGGCGATAAGGTGGGCAGTTTAAAGAAGATACTGACGCCTTAAGCTCCTTAATGTGCCAAGAATCAATCCCATGAAAGCAAACAACTTGAAAAAGGGTTATACGTATTTAGGAAATCTCTCGGCTCCCCTCGCGCTTGCTGGAGTCGGAGCTGGCGCTGGAGTTTTCTCACCCTAATGACCCCTGAAGCGGCCCGGAGGGATTGTGAAACAAGGCCGTTACACGAGGTAGCTCACTAATTGAGAAGTTGATCGGGGGTAGAGGGATCCTGCTTTACCGCGTTAAGTGCCGAAATCAAGCATGACTGGATTGACGTCGCCAAATCACTGTCTGGAGGCCACTCCAAGCCAGGAGCAGCAGGGCTTTTCACACCTGATAGGCCCCCACTCTATCTACATCAAGTCGCATTAAGAAAGGGATGTATTACAGGAGGGGAGCCTCTGCCCCTGAAGAGCACTGCCCGCGCCAGCTAATTGCTGCGCCGCAGCTTCCTAGGAGCAGCAAACGTGCCTGGGTGTCAGAAGCACGCGCTTCCGGCTCCAGATACAGAGCCTACCTTCAACTCCCCTCCACAAAGCCTGAAAGGCTCCTTCCGTGTGAGGGAAGTGATTAGGAGAATTAATCCTTTGCTCTGCACTGCATGGTCACGCACAAAACTGCACTGCGAGAGAGCGCATCCGGGGAATGCAGGCCATTGCTCAACATCGTGGTGACACGAAGAGCTGTGAGGGTGCTTTGGCCTCCAGGCGATGGCTCCTGAAGGCTCCCAGAAGTCCTGTCAGACAGGCAGGGCTCGAGCCTTTGCCAGAGAGCTGGAGAAACTGAGTTAGGGGGCCTCAGAGCACAAAGGACAGTAAAACACTGAACTGCCAGGCCTTTCAATGACAGATTGATGCCTAACTGTCTCTTATTCCTCTGAAAATCCCCCTCATCAGCACTTTGATCAAGGTGACAGAGAGAGCCTGGGATTTAATCCCGGCTAGGATTAACACCCAACAGTTCCTGCCCCGCAGTCCTCAGCCCGCCTTGACTTTAAAAGGGGTCAGCTCTTATTTCCATGTACCATCAGGAGATGCAGCCACAACGTGGTCAAGGTTGTCTTGTCAATTTGTCTGTTACTTATGTAGAACAGAGGGCCTCCTGAACTGTTCCGAGGTAAATTTTAAACTGAGGAGGAAATATATCAGGATGTGAGCAGTCAGCCTCTGAAATTCAGCAGAGACGGTCACAGTCAAATTCTTAGTGTACCTTTTAAAAGCATGAGCAAATTATTTTGCAAACAGCATACACTGCTGTACGATGATATGAAAGCATGCTCTATAGTAGGAGCTTCAAATCCGGACTTTACATATCTTTATATACTACTTATTTAGATCTAAAAAAAAGATGACAAAGTCAGAGGGTAGCACAATAATATGATTTAGAGGAAAAGCCACTGGAGAGAGGCTGCAAGGCATTATATGGAGAATATTTCCATATTTACTTTGAAATTTCACTAAAAAACTGAGATAGCTTTTCTTTTTCAGAAAAAAAGCCCACACTTGCCTCTTCTCTGCATAAAACCATTTTTTTCCCCTGAAACACAGGGAACCTTCTGTGAAAAACACCTTACTATGGCTTAACCACCACTGTAATACGGCTTTTTTTTTTTTTTGGGGGGGGGATAAAATGGTGAAGAGAAAATAGCAGGGAAAAAGTCTCGAAAGTATCCATAAAAATTAACACATGAGAAATGGCATCTAGCTGTAGGCCACATGTACTGTATGCATTGCATTACACACTGAGTATCAAATATTTTTAAATAGGGGTCATAAAATTACATCGCTAGCATGAGAACAGATAACCACAGAGATCAGGATGAAATCCTCCCCCACCTACAATGTCCCTAACCCTGGAAAATCTTGAAAAGTTTGGCAAAAGTTGGCTTGCTCTGTTTTGCTGCCATCCCTCTGAAACAGTAGATATACCTGTTTCCCCCCTCCTGCTGCTGGATACCAGATACGTCAGATTAAAAAAGCACAGCAAATGCAGTGTTCCTGGGTATCATTCTGGAGGAAGGGAAATAGGAATTCGGTTTGGTTTCTACTGCAGTTACAACTCTGAGCCCCTGAAGATGAGCTGATATTGCAGCTTATCCCTTCCCTTCCTGCCGTAGCGGTCAGCCACAGACAGCGTGGCAGGCACTGCTGCAAGCACAGACAAGCTTAAGTGATGGGGAGCGGTAAGAGTGCAGGAAAGTGTGAATGAAGTGATCCTGTTCCACCTAGGCATGGCAGCAGGTATATTTATTGTCCTCTGGACTATTTATGTGATATTCTTTAGGGGTGATGCAAGGTAACGAGTGACTGATGAAGTTAAGAGACGCATGTTACTGCAGCAGTTCGAGGGAAAGGGAAGAGGTGGTTCTGCGTCGGTCACTGTACTTAACGCACAGCAGCCCCTTTGCTGTCCCTGTTGGACTGCTGGTATGTGGCTAGTGCATACACCTCTGCGTGGGTTTCTGGAAGGAAGTATTTTGCCATGCTAGCAGTGGGGGGGTTCATTTTTAAAAACTGAAGTGCTGCTCAAATATGAACAAACAAGTGCACAGTGCGGGAGAGGGCACCCTTGGGAGGACAGACATGGCTGACTGTGGGCATTTTTATGCCCTTCCTCCAGTAGTGAGGTCACTTAGAGTTTGTGAGTGCATCTCCCTCTCCCTGGGGAAGCATCCTCTGCTGCAGTAGAGCCCAATCAGATCTGTCCTGCTGCCTTTATGTGCTGCTGTTCCTCCAAAAGTTATCTGAAAAATATTTGACAGACACACACTCACATCCATAGCCTTAGACCGAGAGAAGTGTGGCAACACTGTGGGATTATCCCCTATTTTCCTGCTCCTTTCGGAGTCCTTTCTGTTGGTGCAGAGAAGATTTTAGGTGCTGCCAAACCAAACAGGAGCTACTATTGCTCCATGCCACCACTGGCAACTACAACGCACAGTTAAGCAGAGGATCACATCTTCTGTATCCCTGCTCCAATACTGTAAACTACATGGTCCAAAATAAAGCAACTAGAAAAACAGGAAATAGTGAAAAGCAAAGATGCCCTCCTCAGCCTTTCCCATCTTGTTTCTAACAACAAAACACAGGCTATTAGTTAAAATGCTAACCTAAAGTGCAGATCTTTTTTTTTTTCCTTGTTACAACTGTGTATCCCCTTGTCTTCCCCCATTTCTATCTTTACCTCATTCTATTCATTTCCCCTCATTCTTATTGCTATTTCTCTTATTGTTACCTTTCTGAACTACCTCAGGTCTTTCCACTTCCACCAGGCCCTGCAGCTTCAGCTAGGGAGTCTGCACCATCTACCCCAGCGCTGGCTGATGCCACCACCCAGATAGAGCTGCTGAAGGGGGAGGCTGAAGAGCAGGCCTCAGACTGCTGGAATTGCATAGACCTTGTGTAGACAACACCAAGTCAGGCAGGAGAGTTAATCTGCTTGCGGGTAGGAAGGCTCTGCAAAGGTATCAGGCACCCTGGCCTGCAACAGAAATGGTGTGGCCACCAGGCCTAGGGAAGTGCTTGTCCCTCTGTTTTCAGCACTGGTGAGACTACACCTTGAGTACTGAGTTCAGTTTTGCACCACTAACTGCAAGGAAGATATTGTGTTGTTGGAATGAGTCCAGAGAAGAGCAACGAAGGTGGTGAAGAGACTGGAAAACAAGACACATGAGGATTAGCTGAAGGAACTGGGGCTGGTTAGTCTGGAGAAGAGGAGGCTGAGGGGAGACCTTACAGCTCTCTAAAACTAAGGAGGTTGTAGCGAGGTGTGTCTTAATCTCTTTTCTAAGGTGACAAGTGATAGGATGTAAGGAATTGGCCTCAAGTTGTGCCAGGGGAAGCTTAGACTGAATATCAGGAAGAATATCATAATGGAAAGAGTAGCTAGGCATTGGAATGTGTCACCAGGTGAGTGGTAGAGTTGCCATTCCTGGGGGTATTTAAGAGATTTGTGGGCGTGGCACTTAGGGACATGGCTTAGTGGTAGACTTATAGCATTAGGTAATGGTTGGACTTGATCTTGAAGATCTTTTCCAACCTAGATGGTTATATGACTACATAACCTTGCTCGTTCTCACTTGGTAAATTACATTCTTGTGTAGACCCTGACCCAACTCATCATTCTACCCAGGTTTCAGATCTCATCTGTGACCGGAGTTAATTTTTCTTCTAACTCCAATTACATTACAGAAATGAAACATTTTGTTAACTGTAGTGAGAGTTTTCTAATGATTCCAGTCAGCTAGTTACTACAATTACTGAAGATTTAAAGAAATATTTGGCATGGAGACCATGCAACTTTAAGGCATTTTCCATTAATACATGGTCTACCCTGCCTTTCACATCACCTGTGGAGTTAGATGGGAAGAGTCTTCTTATAAATCCATTCATCTGCTACCTACAGCAAGACAGTAGGAAACTCTACTGCTATCCCTGTAACTTCTTTCTTGGTAGTTTAAGAGGAGAGGTTTAAATCTCCTACTATGGACCATACAATAGAAGATGAAGAAAAAGAGGAGTTTTTCCCTCTTCAGGCAGCTACATCTGACTATAAGGGAGGGGATGAGGACAGGACCCCTTAGAAAGGAGCCTAGAAAAAAGATGATTCATTAATGTAGTATTAATGGCTATGAGGAATATTACTGTTTGTAATTACTGTTGTAATCACCTACCCTACCGGATCTACTATACACATAGATCCAGGCAGCATGCAACCAACAAGAACTGCCTAAGCTGCAGCAGTGCTTCCCCTCACACAGAGTTGGTTATTCCTCATTCCTTGAATTAAACTTGTCATGTAAAATGACCTTAGTATAAGTTGACTTTGGGGGTATTACTTGGGATTTTGAGAAACAGCCACAATTCTCAGAGGTTTCCTATGTACAAATTCTTTGGAAATCTAGTGCCAAGCTCTTAAGTTTGATGTGGTTCATTTTAGTATGAGAGGGCAAATTGAATTGATTTTGATTAAAGAAAACTGAAAATTATCCTCCTTACAGGCAGGCACGTAAAGGGGAAAATAATAAGGCCAAAGCCCTTCATGCTATATTTTAATTGAAGCTGGAGAAGTATTAATCAGATAGCAGGGAGACATTTCAGCACAATCAGTTACAGCACAGAAGATCTGAAGTACACCCAAAGCCAATTTTGCAAGACTGGACAGACAGCAAGCCGTGCAAACAAATGCCGTGGCAACTTCATGCACAAC
Organism: Cygnus olor; assembly: GCF_009769625.2. Lineage (NCBI taxonomy): Eukaryota > Metazoa > Chordata > Aves > Anseriformes > Anatidae > Cygnus > Cygnus olor. The sequence continues at coordinate 67,927,412 of NC_049169.1, forward strand.
TCCAGTCTACCCTTTTAGACCTGACAGTCTACTAGTGGACTAGACATAGATGCACTCGGCATGCAACCATCACTTGGCTGGAATTTGTCTGTCTGCTGCCCCATGCAAGCAAAGGCCACTCTTTCTCCATGACACCACCCAAAAGTTCCATGAAGAGATTTTCCACTATTCATTTAGAAGTATTAAACTGACCTGAAATTATTGAGGGATTACTTGTACAGAAAATGGCCACAAATCCTGTAACATATACCCTACATACCTGCTGGAAAACCCATATGAGTAAGAAGTACTTTTTCTGACTGGCTAAGCTGACCAAAAAGGCTGCTGGTAGAAAGAGACTAATACTTTTAAAACCCGTGTTTGTACAAACATGGATTTTCCACTTATGGGAGGCTGTTTTATTACAATGATACAGTATATTCCTATTAGGAGTATTTTGCCAATATTGTATGTCAATATTCCTAGATGTGCAAGTTTTCATAGTGTTGAATATTCCTTAGTTTTATGAAGAAAAGATTGCAGACTTCAGAGGAATGAATCACATCCACATTGATTTCCTGGATCAGACCATGTGTTACTGCACTGTAAGAGTCTGCCTAGAAAAAAACTGCAAAAATTTAACCAATGTCTGAAACCAGGGAAAAGCGCTTTTTGCTAATGAAGAAACATGCTTGCTAACTAGCCTTTACTTAGCAAGTGTTTTTTATTTTCATTTAGAATGTTCCTATAGGCCTATTAGATTACCCTACTCTTAAAATAATTAAAGTATGTGTTAATTTTCTAAGATAACTCATTTCAGAGATTATAAAATATAGGAAAAATAAAAACAAAACAAACAAACAAAAAACCACAGTCTGGAAGTCTGGATTAATGTTACATATTATGGCTAGGGATATTTCCTGTAGGTCATTGCTCCATATTTCCATATTTTATTTCCATAATATATTTTATTTCAAAACCAGATTCTTTTCAACTTTTGATTGGAAACAGTTGTCCAACAAAGAAAGTGTTTCAAATGAGACCACACATCATTTTTACTTATATAATCACAACACCTATGAGCAGATTTAAAATTCAAGAATTAGCAAATACTTCAGAAATACTTCATACTGCATGACAGAAATTCACATTTACAGTTGAATTTGTTTCAATGGTGTAAATAGCCCTTTTATAATCACTGAATATCTCCAGACAGCTCAACTGAAATGTTTCCTGGCACAGACATCGGTTGGAAAGAGCCACTCTTAATTAAATATTGCACACTATCCTTAGAATGACATTTTTTCTAACAAGAACTAAGTTTATGCATCCATACCTTAAGCTATAGGTACCACTATCAGATCATCTTGATTTTAAAAAGATATATATACGTACATTATATATGTATATATTATTTTATATTGGACAAAATTCCATTTAGAATTTTGCAATTTCTTACATTTAATCAACTAACTGTAAGCAGACTAGGAACTGGAACACATCTAAGTTATCTGTCAAATTCATCATCTACTAAGAACACTGGAAAAAGAAAGGGAAGAAGGAGAATCACAGATCAAGTCGCAAATATGATTAGCATACTTATTGCTCTTAGAGAAGGTGAGCTAACACCCACTGAATTGAATAGTAATGATAAAAATACTGTTTACTTTCTAAGGTGTTGTGGGTTGGTTGTGTCATGTCCCCACCCCCCCAGCATCATCAACATCACTAAGTTTCAGTGAGATAGTAAAGCATTTAAAGTTAGGCAAAATTTTGGCTCCTTGTGCCTGACCTCTCCCCCTGAATGTGCTAATTTTTTTAGATGGGATTAGGAAGAGTAGGAAAGCCATCTTCCGGAACAGACTGAGGCACGGCAATAATTCTCTAACTGACCATTTACAGCACTAAATAAATAGACACAAGTCATTCTGCAAGTCCTTTCTTTTATTGAGCTATGGCAGAAGCAGCCACACAGAAGTGTTGCATGGGGCTTATGCTCTATCAAGATTTGGTGGGGCAGTTTCCCATGGAGCCACGATTACAGCACTCATGGAAACACACAACGGACTCAGAAATATCACCTCCACACAAGTACTATCTAGCATATAAAATAGATTCACAGTAAGAGCTCCCCGTTTTATAAGGGAAAGAGCTTGTATTGCTATACCGTATCACTACGTCATAAGCATTTCTCCAATAAGTTGTATAAATTTTTAATCAAGCAAATACTCTTATTGAGCCCTGTAGGTTCACTTGTACTAGGAAGATTTGCAGGACTGGCACCAAATGAACAATAGTCATAATCCTCTTTCTTGTTTGCACACGTGTATGTAGAAGCGGAGCATACTACATTAGAGGAAAAAAGCCGATCAGAAGAAAACAAAAAACACATCTGAAATAATTTTATTTTTATTTTTTTTTTAGAACTGCACCACAGATCATCATCTTCAATGAATTCAGCTATTGTTATTATAACCATGGGTCTCCTACAGTAATTTGTCTGGCCTTACAGAACCAGTTGTGTAGCTTTCTACAGCTCCTACACTACTTAAGACTCGACCATCGTTTGTTACCTCTCCTATGGAGGCACAGCAAGGGCTCCAAAGAGGTCTCAGTAATGTGTCTGGCACTATTCAGACACAGCACCATTGCTGAGAATTTGAAAACCACGCACAGGACAATCAAAAGGGGAAAGCAAAAATAAAAATAAGGAAAACATAGGAACGTGATCAAAGAGAAAGAGTTCTTCTGATTGGAGTGGTAAGCCCTGTGCACTGCAGATCAGCAGTTTAACCATCTATAAGTTTTAAGTTTCAGGAGGGTTTCTACGGCTATCTTCAATGGCAGTTCTTAACCAATATTTGCATTTTCTCCTTCCCAGCAACTACTCAGCCCCTGAAAGTTAAAAGATGTTAAAATACATCAGGAATGCGTGTTCACATGTTCCCCTTGACTGCTGGTTTCAAGTTCATGTCCAATTTCACAATGAATCCATTCACTATCTTTTCTTTTTTTTTCCTTCTCAATACTTATTTGGGCTGTTTTCCAATGATCACTGGAAACTTTTCCTTATGGTAGAGTGGTTCAACAGCTGGCCAGATGTGAGACTGCTAGAAAGTATAACTGCTACTTTTAGAGAAGGGGCAGTTATTTTAACTTAGACAGGTGGCCTTCTCAGCTCAAGTTGGAGGAAGTAGCCAACAGCCAGGCATCTGTTCTTTTAAAGATGATTTCAGCCCAGACAAAGTTCATTCTGAAACTGGTCACTGGGGAAAACCAGAAGGCCAACTTAATGGAACACCACAAAGGTGTGTTTTTTTTTTTTTCTTTTCCCCCTTTTTTTTTTTTTGGTGTAACATGTGTGTTTTATCTGTATCACAAAGAGATGCTATGTTATTACAAACTGAAGTCAAAACCAGTTCCTTCTAGACTTTGGAAAAACATTATGCAAGTTCAAATCAATAATCCTATCTAAATTCCCTTTCTTTGAGGTTTCATCCAAAAACATGGGTATTTTGTGGTTATATTCTAATCAGTACTTCACCTATAGGGATCACTACTAAAAAGGAATCTCTTCATAAAGAGGCAGAAAGCACCAGTCACCAAAAAAATGTATGTTTTCTTTTAAAAAAAAGTTTTTGAAAAAATCTAAAAATTCACTGTTTGCACAGTGCATGTGTGCGGTGGGGGAGAACAAATTAAAAACAAACAAACAAAACTACAGTTGAAATTATATTAAAATACTTAATAATTATAAAGCAGAATGGAACACCCACACATTGCAGATTTCAGAACCTGAAAGTAAAAGTGACTACAAAACCCAAATTGGCTTTGTTGATTTTTATCGCCCTAATCTGTGAGAAATGTAAAAAGCAAACAGAGGAAAAGTATTAATAGCAAAAGAAAACTGGATTTGAGACTTATGTTTGTAATAACCAAATCGCTTGCAGCAGAAATATTTCTTTGCGGTGTGCACTACAACTGAAATTTGGCACCACCTCTTTCAAACGCTGTTGAAATCTCATGTAAAATGAATATTTAGCTTCAATAATAATTTATTATCTTGAAAGTTTAACAAGTATTTATGCCTTGATACTGCAAAAATACAAGTGATGTTCACCCACTGCCATAACTTATTACAATTATACACTTAGAAACTTCTCCAGGTTCAGAGACTAGAATTCAGAAGTCTGCAGAGGAGAACTTCTATACATACCTTGAAGGGTACATATAGGCTTGCAACATTTGAGCCAGAGGGGGTGGAAGGTGTTGTAAATAATTAACTCTTACCAACAGCAAGTGTTATATTATTATTGGCAAACTTCTGGATTATGACTGTGTTCTTGGATAATTATTTCAGTTATTTTTTGTACTGTGGGGAATACGTTAATCATACCGCCAGCACCGTAAAATGTTCCTTTAGTACCTAAAATGAGGCTGTTACAGGGGGGAGTGAGAATAACTGAGAACAACAACAACAAAAAAAAATACAACAAAAAAAACCGTTTCATTAATTTGATGAGAAAAAGTTTCTTCGTGCACCATTATGACCATTTATCATTTGTACTTGTACCTAATGATCAAACACAGCAAATGAAAAAGAGAGCATTTCCCTCCTGTTTTTCCATATAAAATAAGGAGCATCAGAGTAACTGTTCACTGTAAAAAAAAATGAAGTAATACACATTCAATTGCTCTTTCAAATAAATCCTTAAATTCCTCTCATTCCCAGGAAAGGTTTTGGTTTGAACACAGAAATAGTGTGATATTGTGCAGGGATAAGGAGCAGCCCCCCAAAGACCCTATCATCTCCTATTTTAAGGGTAAAAACGAGTGACCATATCTTCACAAGAGGTTCCCAGAGTTTCAAAAAGTCTCCAAATAAGGAGCTGGCTCCAGAGCATGCTGCCTGTTAAATCTGAAAGCTCTTTGTGTATTAATGACATTTGCTTGGTCTGAAAATCACATTTGTACAGCCAGGATACCAGTGCTGGCACCACCTTTATTAGACTACCCACATACTCCAACATCTCCGCTCATAACCTGAACCATGCTCAGGAGAGATCTTTCAAACTCTGAGGGCTCAGACATGCACATCTGTACACTTCACTGAATCTATCTGTTAACAATATAAAACTGCTTGTCTACCAGGATTTTCTGCACAAACCAAATAATTGCCATTTACCTTTTACTGTTTGAGAACTTTCCTTCCCAAGGAAGGCAAGTTGTGATTTTGATAATTAATTGCAAAATGAAAAAAAAAAAAAAAAAGAGGTTTGCCAGTGCTCCAGACACTGAAGCACATCACAAATTAGCAATTTGCAATTAGAAATTTGCATTGAAGAGATGAGAAGGAGCAAATAAATTCTAGATCAGAATTAGTGTCTAACAATTTGACCACCATTAACTTAAAGCAAGCGTCTGATGATTTGCCCATACGTGGCTAGTCAGTTAAATACAATATAGTATTCGCTCACATCAGTAAACAGTTGATCTCAATGTGCTTCTAAAACCACAGAAAAATATGAAGAAATGCACAAACTGATTCAAATTAATCAGGTCTCACTATTCATTTTCTGAAAAGCACTGGGCGTGCCTTGCATCCAAAGGCAACAATTTGTTATGCACTGTAGTGTTACAGTGCTCCACATCGTAAGTAACTGTTTAAAAATCCGAGGCATTCCTAAAATGTTTCACTTAAACATTTCTGCAATAATATCTTATTAAACTATTGCTTTTATTAATTTTCTTATACACTAGAGACCAAGGGATGCAAGTTTGTTTTTTTCTTTTCTCTTTCCTCCCTTCTATACATATATATTTTTAAACTTTGCCTACTACTGGCAAATAAACTCTCTCTCTTTTTTAATAAAACCATGGCCTTGAGTTTTGGCCCCTTAATAGTAGCCTACATGGTCGACTACCCTTGGTGTTAAATTTTCTTAAATTGTATTTCTGTCAGTATATCATTTTTTTAAGCAATGGACCCTATAATAGCAAGCTCTGTTCTGTCAGGAGTACATTTTAACAGCATGACACAAGTATTTTTCACTACGGGAGACAAACAATGATATGTATTACATGCAGTAAACATTGCCTTTGGTACATAGGGTTCTCTTAGCATTCATCTGTCTAAAATTTCATTGTGTCCTGCACAGGGAAAAAACCCTGCCTCTCATTAACTATTGCCGAGGGCTGTAGGTTTGCAAGGTGCCAACAATGCATTGTCACATTTCTCACAAAACAAGGGCTTGATTGAATATTACAAGAATGGTGGAAACCCAGCAAGGTGGATTAGGGGATATTTTAATACTAAAAACAAAATTACAAGCCTTTCAGTGGGCTGCTTAACTAACAATCTTGTAACCAATTTTTTCCTTAAAATAAGTCCCCTCCCCACAAAACAAGCAGGAAAAAGAACTTTACAAAATAAAGATGTTTTCCACTTAAAATAATAGGGTCCTGGCAAGAGGAAAAGAAAAATGGCATTTTTTTCTGTGTGAAATACACCCAACTGCAATTTCACAGCATGAGGACCACAGAGGCAGAAGTTCCAAAATTCTCGGTAAATTTACATAGTGGCTGCAGTTTGATAGTTAATCAGATCATTATAGTTACCTGGAAAAACAAGTTTTCCAGTGCTAATGCACATGAAGTGCCCTTTAGCTTCAAGGGACCACCCTGGAGGATCTCTCTTCTGTTACATCTTTGCCATACATTGTGTGGGTGTATGTGACCTCATGCGAGCCATCTGCAGTGGGGTCAGCATCTCTTTTTGTGAATCAGAATCAGGGAGTGGGTTTATAAACAGCTCAATGATGGCACAATTCTTCCTTGATTCAAAAATCAGCAGGAGCGCAGAGCACTCAAACCTCATCGGCTTTGCCGAACCGTGAAGTGACTTCCCTCCAGCACCCTATACTACAAGCACTGTAAATGGGTAGTGTGCAAAGAATTATTTGGAAGAACAATATCAATGGAAGTACAAAAATTTACTCAGATGCATAAGTTATGCATTATTTACTTGTTAATTGCTCCTGTTAACAAATATGTTTTTTTTTTCCCTTTGGAATAGAGTCATCACAATCAGAAAACAAGCAGGGTTGACTTAATTTTTTAGAGGCTTCAGGTAAACTCACTGCTCCACAGAAACATCTTCTATGGTAGGCAAATCATTCCCAAGATCTGAGCTGCCTCTACTGTACAAAACGGAACAAGACATTTTCTCAGCCGCAGGGGAGCCAAAACCTGAGGCATAAAGGCAGAAATAATGCAGTCCCAGGTCCAAATTTAAGGCAAAACTTCCTCCCTCAAAATGAGGAAAGGCTTCTTAGCTCCTGAGAATTATTGGAAAGGGATTATCACAAACACTGATTTAAAAGTAAACTGAAAATATCTTGGTTAGATCTTCTGGGCTCAAAGCACAGAAGACCTCACCACAAGGTGAAGCAGCAGTTTATGCAGAGGATAATAAGGTTCAAGCAAACAACGGGTGGAGCTGGGGAGGGAAAGAGAATTGCTGGTAAGCAAATACCCTTTTAAGAAGTGACAAGATTTCTTAAAAGGCCATTACAGAAATTACCGTGGATTTCCACTTCCCAGGAATATTTTAAATTAACGCGCTGGCATACAAAATGTCCAGTGGATTGATCAGGAGAGGCAGACGCATGAGTGTTTATCCTAGGCACATTATTCGTTTTGCATCTGATAACTGCTGGATGTTGTCGCAGTTGTTTAACGGGTGGGGATTTTAAAGGAAAAGAAATTTACAGCTGTTTCAGGGAGACAGAGATCATTTGCTCTACATAGCCTTCAGAAAAGAAATACAGACAGTAGCTGGCACTGGTAAACGCTGAGATTCCTTGCCAAAGCCTGTAGCCTTATGATATTCTCTATGCATCTCAGCAGAGCTGAAGAAGGTTTGGCTGGAACAAGATTGCATCTCACCAGCAACATCTGCTACAAGATCTGGAGATATCTGTCATAACAAAGCCTGTTTTCATATTATTGCCCTCCTGTAGGTGCCATGTGCCAGCTGAAGGTACTGGAACAGGATAAATAGGCTCTACTGGCCCTGCATCCAGCCAGGGGAGAATTTCTCTGAGAACAAGGGAAAGTGACCATAATCCCCCTTCCAAGGGCCCATCTTACAAATGCTGCTTTGACAGAACCAAAGGATGGTTCACAGCAGATATTTTGGATAGACCTATCAACATTATGCTGAGCTCCTTTGGCAGCTGAAGCAATGCAGGGCTCTAAGGTTCAAAAGTAACTTCTAGAGTCTTAGGCTGAAATTTTGGCATGGGATGGTGATTGTTGGCCTTTTAACTGTTTCCTGAACAGTCTGTCTGCCCTCCAAGAGGAGCTCTCTGGAGAGGTTCCTACCATGGCTTCCTTCATCCTGACGGAGAGGGGCCAAATAGCTGAAAATTAAAGCCTGGGAATGAACAGAAAGGACAAGAAGCTAAATGGTACTGCGTGGCCATCAGAAAAAAGCACTAGAGTCCTAAGGAGAATCTGGTACACTGTGAGCTCAATAAATATTCCCACATTGAGCATACTGTGATTTGGTGATTTCTCAGAGGCCTGCTACACAGAGCCTTCCAGATGCAGAGCTTGTCTTTGCTCATCATGACCATTATGTTTCTGCACAGCAATCTGACCTCTCCCACCTCCTTACAACATGGAGGGGAGAGTTGCAGCTGCTCATCCCTCTGCACAAAGAAACCTTAATGAAAGCACAGAGTATTTACCCAGAGTGTTCCTACCAGGGGTCTACAGACCACATCCAGCTTCCTCCTTTGCCATGAAAGGGCACCTCCCGGAGCAGGGGATGGGTGGCCTGCCACCTGCGGAAGGCCTGCCTGCTTCCACATAGCCTGGCTTTGCAAGGGGGGTGCTACGCCGCCCAAGAAGCCTCTCAAAACTGGGATGCAGAGCCTACCATCATTTTAAAACAACCAACCAACCAAGTAATAATCCAATCCATTTACATTCCTTTATTTCTAAAGAATGCAACATCACGACATCAGTAACAACCCTGTCCTTAACATAACTGGTCTCTAAGGCCTGGCAGGTAATTAGGATGCTTTCTTCCCTGAGAGTACAGAAAACCCTGAAAACCCACTATGGGCACATGGAGAGTAACTGCCATGTAACTCCATCAAACAAGATGCTGAAGAGTCTGGAGTCTTGTGTATCCATTCACTCCAACTCTGCTAACAGACACAGTAGGCCAGGCTAGTTTCAGCATCCACAGGTGACTTTGATAGACTGGTGACTTTGTCTTGTCCCCTTCTACCCCTCCCCCCCCCATCTTTTACTATAGCAATTAAAGATTCATGTATTTACTACAAAGCTCCCTAAAGCAGATGAAAAATACTCATAAAGATGTATTTAAATCACCTCACCTTCAATATATCATCCTAAACACTTCACACAACTGCTGGAAAAGGTGTTGACTAATCCTTAATAAATGCATGATGGGTAAAAATAGAAGCAAACTTCACGTGCTGCTCACAGCTCTGTATGTAAAACTAGTCCGCAGCTAGTGCTAGCAAAAGACTTCAGTATGTACATTGAAGACAAAGACCTTCTCACCTTCCTTGAGCATCAAGCTAATAACAATTGGAGAACAAGGGTGGGAGGATAAAACATGCTGCATCTTGCCATAGTCATTACTGTGTATCCTCCAGTGTCCTCAGACATATTGCTCCTTTTCTCCAACACCTGACACTGTTCCTCCCCACCGCAAATGTTGCGTTAAGCCTTAATAAAGCTCCAACATCCATTGTTAAAACTCACAAACTTAAAATTCTGTGCTTTGGTGCAAGCAGAGACTCAGCTTGTGTGACTTTTTGGAATCACTGCAGCAAGTTGTGAATGATGTATGAAATGAAAAATCCCTGCTCACTGCACACAATTCAGATAGTAAAATCTCCCTGGAGCATTAAAAAAAAAAGCACTTAAACATGTCATTTTATTTTTGTCCTGTGCCCAGAAGACTCCCTCATCTCTCCCCAAGAACATGCAGACACCTCAGCTATCACCAGAGAACAATAAGCACACTTGGAGGTAAAGTAGATCAGTTGTGTTCACACAGTGTTTCCAGGAAAGGATACAGGGACCCGGAGCAAACCAGACAATTATATTGGTGCCATGTTCAGGCCTCTCTCCAAACACACTTTTTGTCTTATTTTTTAAAGTAATATCTAATCTCATCAGCCTGACTCTTTAACTTGATTGACCTTTGCAGATTGCATTATAAAAGCAACAGCAGCATGCTCAATGTAGTTAGGGGCATGAGAAGAAGTGTTTGATGTAAATATGTTTGTGACTAGACATCATTTATGCTGGGACAAATATAGCAATGTGCTTCCACTTCTTTTCTTGTCCCAACACTCTCACAGACTTATTAACATTCAAGCTTTCATTCTTTCTTGCTTGTTTACTGGAACTTTCTACCCAGCCTGCCTTTTGGTGCTGACCTTTTAAATCTGGCAGATGAAAACATCTACTGCCATAATTTGGCCATCTTCTGACTAGCTGCATTCATCTGGCTTCTAGTTAGTGCCTGTTATATTTTCCCTATCCTTATTATGGAGGAGCTGCTAGAAAATGATAGGTTGTTGTTGTTGTTTGCTTTTTTTTTTTTTTTTGACTAGAGCAATGGAGAACACATAGAAGAGTTAGGTTACTCCCAACATGGATTTCTTCCTTACCCAAACTTCTGCATGTGATGGACAGCCTTGGTTCACCCACACCCACATTCAGAATGACAGTGGCTCTCCATAATTAATTTCTCATCGAAATTACTCAGTTTGGAACATACAAATTCTTTCCCAAGTGCTAAAAAGTGGGGACTTGTCCAGTTTGCTGCTGGTCCCTTTGAGCACAAGGAGGATGGAAAACTGACAGGAAGACTGCAAATCCACAGAAGAGTGATCTGCCCAGATGCAGCTGTCTTGGTGACTGCATTTAGATTTAGGAATAGAAAGCAGGGGTGTGATCTAACGAGAACTGATATCGTCTTCTTGTGACAAGTTTTCTTAAATTTGTAATTTAATAATTATTCTTCCCAAAATATTACTGATGAGGAAGGACAGTTGCCTACACCAGTGTCACATTTCTGTCATCTCTGGCATTTTGAAATTTCAGAGAAAGCAGGAAAAAAGTGCAGCCATTAACCCTTTTGCTTTTCTAGCTTTTTCATACAAAAAGTAGAGCCATACCTACTTACACCCCTCATGCACAGCAGAAGGAGAACAGGACTGGAGCACTCACCTGATACAGGCAAGCGAAGCAGAGGCAGGCAAGAACTTTGCAGCACATCCTCCACCCATCAACATCAGTGTATTCAACAAGCAATACTGCACTGAGACTGAATTACCACTGACTGTATGATTTTTTTCCTGAGGCGATCCAAGAGGCAGACAACAAATACACTGGTAATGTCTGGTCTATTCCTCCTATCAGGACATCTTTGGATGTCAGCACTCACCCAATCTGGAAAACAAGGTACTGCTAGAAGCTAATGTAGCGCATGGCCTACAAAACTCTGCTCTTTGTTGCTGTTTCCTCAACAGACAGCATACAGGGTCCATTAGATTTGGTTTCACAAGAGGTCACCTAGAGCTTAGAGATATGAAGAAGCAGCACTTATATCATGCGTGGAAGAGTGCTTCAAAGTTTGGGAGGTAAAAGAATTGGTTCTGAAGAGCCATGCAAGGATAGGAGTTGCCAGGCTTTCATTGATGAAATCACATCTCTCCACTTCGGGAAGATTTTCTGAGAAGCTAAACATATTTGCAATCATTTTCTTCATTTACTTCCTCCCCATCCCAATTTTCTCTTTTTCTAGGGGGAGATGGATTGAGAGTATTGCACAAATAAGCCAAGCTTGAGGCATGTAGGAGCTGGTGGCAAGAAATAACCTTCTCCAGAAAGCACACCTTAAAACTAGAAGGATCAGCTTTTGAGAAGAGCTGGACTTGAGTGAAATGGAGTTGAGGTGGTTAAAATAAAAGCATCAGGAAAAAAAAATAGAGGTTGTATGTCTGCTGAAATAACCTTTTACCTATACTTATATAAAATAGATAAAAAAAATACTTTTTCAACAGATCGAAAGGAAAACTGTTTATCTGCCAACATAGTAAGACTCCCTGATTAATAATAACATTATGTAGAATAGTTGGTTCCAGAGTTATTTGTTCAGACTCACTAAATTCCTATTGAGACTGATAATCTGACAAATTATAGTAAATTTTGCAAATACATATTAGCTTCAGAGTAAACCTCAGGGGTCTGTTAGTAGAGAAGGTATATTTGTATAAGGAGGGAAAAGAAGTGAAAGCAATCAGCTGCTTCCCATAGCAAGAAGCTGTACTTCTTGTGATTGCCTTCCAACTATTCCTTGGCCAAATTGTTAGAGAACTCATAATGGCCAGCATCACCTACTGCACACATTTCAGATGTGCTCTTTGGAATTTTATCTTATTTTTTTTTAACCTGTAGTTATCAGCTGAGAACCTACTTAAAAGATATGTAAGAAACAGGGAGAAGGAGTAAGAGAAGATACTGTTGTGGATATTACAGAAAAGCGATCAAGCTCTGCTGCACCTGGAGAAAGACAGGAACTGGGACTCTAACAGGGACACATCAGGGATGGTAATGAAAGGCCTCACAAAAGCTCTGAGGAGGCCCGGTGGCTGGATGTGTGCTCATGAAGTGGCCATTTCTCGGCTCTGCTCACTGAATCTTTCTTACTAGCGGATCACTCTGCATTACAACTGAGTTAGGTAAGGAGGTGCTGGGGGAAGCGCTCTTGTCTGACTTCATGCTACAGCAAGGCTCATTAAAAACAGAATATTTGCTGCAATGTTTGCAGCATTTCCTGTAGGTCTTAAGATTGTTTTAATAAATGAAATTCTGAGCAGAAAGAGTGTATCTTAATTTACTTTTTAGTGCTCCCTAAGTACTCAATGTCATACTGAATTTTTTTAATACTATGTGGAGCATAAAAATGCATGAATTTAACATCTTAATGCAAATGAACACATCCTTCCAGAAGCCTGAAGCTGCTAAGTACACAGCACAGGTTCATTAGCACAATTTCGGAGCAGGAGGAGAAAATGAATTGAGAACCCAAGATTCACAACCATCAACACAAGATCCTGGGGCTTTTTAATAAAGTTTTGTCCCACCTCCTACTGCTTGCTGTCTTCCCCATGAAAACTGCAGAGGGCAGAGCCCAGGAGATACCAAGGGGCTGTACAAGCCTCAAGGTAGACCCTTACAGCACCTGCCAGAAGTTCAGTTTGGGGGTGGTGATGCCATAGGATTAGCATACAAATATACATCCCTTCAGTCAGAAGAAAACTTGTCTAAAAGGCAAAACCAAGTGCAGCGATCATGACTGGAACTATTTTTAGAAATTGATCAGCAATAATAAATTCATGTATTTCTTAGAACAGATGGAATTGCAAGGGAGGTTAATTATTTAATCTGTATTTGCATCAAGTTTTCTCAAACATACCTATTTCTCTTTAAGGTAGCTACAAAGAAATAATATTATGAAATAAAATAAAAACAACAGTTGTTTTGCTGATATATATGGCTTAAAATTATGTTAAAAAAATAAATCAAGTTTCACACATGCATTTTGCACATTTTAGTCATTACCAAGACAAAAGTTGCATGCTTTATGTGCAAGTGCTACCAAGTGCCGCAAAAACGTTATATAAAGTCCAAAGGCTCAAACTCAAATGTGCAATATTGAAAGCAAAGATACAGGAGTAAGGTGACATTTGCTACCTGGTTTAATGTAGAATCTTGCTAATTAGTCCAATATATCATCAGTTACTGTATATCCAAATGTGTAACTTGACTAGGCTTATTCTCATCTCTCCAAAAATACAGAAAAGATACAGTAAAACGTCTGATCTTCTCTGCTCTCACCCCCCAAAAAGTAATTTTATCTTTGCATGTTGTGCAATTCTCACATTCATCCACTATGTGCCAACACAAGACATTATCATTTTTGCAAAAGAAAAGATGAAAAGCTTAAATTACAGTACTGCAGAATGCCACTTAACACAAGAACTGCAGGAGAATTTCCCATGGAACATCAATCCAGATCTGAAAATCTATTTTATAAAAGTAGTGATTTTCTGCTAGCGAAGAGTTCCCTTTTGCTGTATTGCATTTTGTGATAAAATAGATAAACAGTATTCATTCTAATCCTAAATGAAAATATTTTGCAGTTAATAATTGAGGCCATTGTGCTCTTTGAAAACTAGGTACTAAATACTATTCAGCTGCTAGTAGCTGTTCTGATTTAGAACTGGAAAACAGAATGAATTATGAATACCCTACACCCGCACTCCAGCATGAAATTTTAGCACGTCTGCCACTAACTTCACTGATTGCCATGGGACTATCAAGATGCTTAATTGTTAGCATACATTTAAAGTCTGTCTTAACCAGTTTTACAGAACACTGGACCATGCTCATATTCCAGTCTGAGTACCTGTATAACACAGAGTGCAGATTCCACCATAATTTCTGCATAAATATATGGGTAAGTACAATACTAAGCAGATGTGCACAGAGGACAAGGTATTTTAGCTGTATACCATTTCATTTTGATACATGGCTTGCTAATAATCAAATCTGGATGAACTATTCATCCTGTTGCTTAAAACATTTTATATTGTCACTAGTATGTAGTCAAAATCTTATACTACTTTGTGATTTTTTTTTTCAAAACAGCCTTTTCTCTTTTAAAAGAGAATCTTATCTCTACTGATATCTAATAGCCATCTTAAAAACCAGCAGGCATATAGAGGGTAAGTCAATTGTCCAAAGGCTAATTGATTCAGAATAAACAAGAAGCAGACTCAGGAAGGTGCAGAACGACAGTATTAGAATTTTACAGGTGCAAAATATGAAAAGCTTTTTGACAACATACACTCATTGCTTCAGATGTTTGGGTCTGGAAAACAAAATTCAAGAATATTTAGGCAAAAAAAAACAAACAAACAAACAAAAAAAACACACCCAAAACCCAAGCCTGTATCTATTATTTAGGTTATTATTATTTAGATGGCCTAAAAAGCCATCTGATATATCATCCTATGGTATCCAATGGGAAATGGAAAATTAATGACCAAAACATAATGCACCTAGTAAGGTACATCCAAAATTTACATTCTTAAGTACCGTAAAAGTCAAGACTAACTTAATTTAGATATCAAGTACTGCGTATTGAGTTTTTTGGTTACCAAACCCATCATGAATGTATTTAACTCCAATGAGAAGAGAAAGCAATTCCTAAAGTCAGAAGGGCTGAAAGGACTTAATGTCTCACATTTTGATGGGCGATTCTCAATTATCTATTATGAAATTTTACATGGAATTCTATTTCCAGGTGAGCATTTTTTGCAATTTTCTGCTTGCTCACAACTATACTTTTAGGAAAAAAAATATACTTGTTACCTATTATTCAAACATTCACATTATGAAAGAACAGTATTATATCCAAAACATTTGAATAGTGCAGCAAATGCAATGTGAAAAAATTCAGAAAGATTTTTAAAAAAATCCACATTTTAAAAAATGTAGTAAGATAACCACAAAACAAAACTAAAGAAAGCTTCAAACTCCGCCCCCCGCCCTTGGTAAGGAACCAGCACGGCACAGAAATCAGAACTTCTTAAAAACATCTATGTGTTAGGCAATAATAGCTAAATATTCTTCCACAATTGTACAAAGATGCATTGTTTTGTATATGCTTCTTGCCAAAAAATGCAGAAAGCTTGCAGTTAATCCTTGGTTGTCAAATTACATGCCATAATACAGTTGATAATATTTATTCTTGAAGTAAAGCATATATATATAAAGCATATTTCAAAAAAAAAAACCACTAGTCGTAAAGTCCCTTCTGAGGAAAAAATCAGCAAGGAAGAAATCAAGAAAGTTCTAAGTATTTTAAAAGAAGTTATAAAATAAACACTAAGCAAACCAACAGACTTGAATTCAGCAAGAACATTAACCCATCCTCCGACACTGCAGAATTATCTAGGCTGCCCCCAAATTTTATTAAGCTTTATTGAGCTGTTATTAATTGACAAAATATTTATAGCAAAATAATTTTCCATAAAATGCACTGTACTATAGCGAGGTAATGAAGAGCTGTAGGACAGGTTTTAAGATGCACTGTACTTTCATCTGAAAAGTCTCCTGAAATTCTTTGAACGTTTCCAGGGGATTAATGAGGTATTTTGACAACACACAAGAAGTGTCTGGTTTTCAAGAAGTCTTATAAGAGGGAACATTCACATCCTTGGAAATTAAACTGTGTATTTTAAGCCACTAAAAATAACACAATTATTAAAAATTTGGCAGCTCTGAAGAAAAATACCAGAAGATACTAGCAAACACATGGAACTACTGAAGAGCGTTAAACTTGATTACACATATTTTACAGCATTTCAACATGACTTAAACACCAATTTTAACAGCTTAATTGAATGTTTCTTATTAAAAGCTATCACAGATGAACTAAAATAAGAACAAGCTAGAATGTAACTAAATCAAAAGCATTATTCCTTGCAAGTTTAGTGGGTTAACTGTGTGTACGTGCATTAGTCCCCTTGTTGTACACCCTTATCCGTTCAAGAACTGGTACAGTGTTTTAAGGATTTCAAAACAGTTGGCAAGAACACTCATCTCACATACACAGCAAAATTTCAACAAGCAGACCACTACACCTACAATTTTTATATATATATTTTAAAAAATATTTTAGGGTCTATTCCTCCAAAGTAGCACTCCCTTGAATGCTTTAATGCATCGCGGAAATGGTATTCATGTATAAATAAGGGTTCGTTTTAATGAAGAAAGCAGAACTCTTTAAGAGTCACTTCTGTAAATTCCTCAATGTTTTTGAAAACTCAGACTGCTTAAATCCTTAAAAATTTACCAATATTTAATTAAGCTGGGAAAGAAGTATACTGAGGTGTCAGTTTAAAAACGTCTTATATCCCACTACCCATGAAAACATCCATATAGAGTATTTATACAAACATTTAAGACAGCCGATACCTTAGGTGTTTGCAACATTTAACATGAATTTTCCACAACCTGAGAGAAAATCAAGCCATTTTAAGTCTTTCCTGAATTGCTAAGTACTCATCTGTAATATTTTTTTAAATAATAATTGCCTTCAGAGTGAGAGCAGTTGCACAAGAAAAGGCTGCTTCCTAAACTCTACTCTTTTCAGGCTGCACCCTTTCACAGACTAAATATTTCACAGAGGCAGCATCTTTATGAAGCTTATAGTTGAGCACTTTACTTTCTGTAGTCACTTCTCATAATTTACAAGATCTTGTCCAATATGTATGTTTTTAAAATCCTGGCTTGTCTCAGGTCTTCAGATCAACAAATGGGGAAGGAAACAAGAAAAAGAAAAAAAAAAAACGATTTGACCCTTTCTTCAGGAACAGCAGTCTACTCATCTTAATAGCTATTCAGTGATACTTTTAAAGCCTGCAGTACATTTACAAGCCAAATCATTACCCAGGTAGGGCATTGAGTGGGGGGTAGACTTATGTGTCATCGTGCCCCCCATCCCCAATAAGGCTCTAGATGCCTTTAAGAGCAAAAATTCCCCCCCAGTATATTGTTTTGTTAATCCTTTTCCTATGATCTGTTTGCCTGGCTAGGGAAATTATGCAAAAAGTAATAAAAGTTTTAATTCAATTTCCATGTTAAGAGATGGATTTGAAAAAAAAATCAGAAACCATATTCTTTGTGTTTACTAAGAGATATGCACTCCAACATTTAGTGTCATGGAGCTGGAGTTAAAACCAGAAACGGTGAAGATAATTTAGCTGCATGAATGCCTGCTCTTCAGTAAAATGCTGCCAAAATTAAATAGGAATGAAACAGCACTTTGTAGTCATTGGTCGCTCAGCAGGGTTTGCGTAGTTAAAAACCTAAGTGAAAAGGGTGATTGACCTACATTGCTACTAGCTTAGCACAGCTGTACTTCCATATTTTTGCTGCATCCAAGGAAGCTCATTATTTAATACAACTGATTTACGTGTAATTGTCGGTCTTTCATTTTACACTTTTAGGAGCCAGATATTAATCTCAGATGTATGGCACGCGTTACTGTGCATCTGGAAGTATATGCGGCTGCCCATTTGCACGCAAGGCTAAAAAGATGGGACTACACACGGTTGCACCTGAAATTAGGAGGCTGCCCAGGGGTAGGAGGACCTCACAAGCATGCAGAAATCAAATGAGCAGATGGAACAAAAAGCAAATCCCCTGGCACCCCAAAGGCAAATGCAACGCTGTTTTTCCCATTGTTTTGAGCAGGAGTACCCAGAATGCATAACCAAAGCACATTTCACGCAACTCATACCTGCAGTTTAAATAAGTAATAACCTTCCAGTTAACAACCAGTTTGATGTGTTAACAGCCCTTGGGCTGTTAACATAACGACTGGTCATTAATGACAGTAATGACAGATTTCAGAGGGAATATTGTGCTTGTAAATGGACATGCTGCCAGTCAGAATGGAGGATAGAGCAGGATAGGTTGATACATTAAGATGTCACTGCACAGCTCTGGAGGAAAAGAAGAGAAAAAAAAAAAAAACTTCTTGCATATTTCACTTACTGTAAATGGACTTGAAATATTGGCGTAAACCTAAGTTCCTTAAATTAAGTCTTCACTTTCTAACCCAAGAGTGTATAAGCGGAAGACAGAAGCCTGCAGGGGAATTATACTCTGCATATCATTTTCACCAAGTATGTTATTTCTAACATTGAGACCTTTCTTTACTCAAGTCAGTTCTCATCTTCGTTAACAAAACAGAGTTCATTCCTGCTGTGGCCACCCCAACAGCCTGGGTACCATATGCCACCTCTGAAATCACTGCAGCGACTTACTTGAATCAGATTGCAAGGGGAAAGCCTCTCACTCTCAGAACATCTTCCAAGCTCATTACATCCATCCCCTCAACCCCTTCCATCCAAGAGAATAAGGTCTTAATGTAGTAAAATTAACTCATTTTACCAAGGGAGAGAACTAAAGCAAAACCAGTTTTGAAGTCCTGAAGATAGAGTATTTATTAAAAAAAAAAACAACAACAAAAAAAAAAAAAAAAAAAAACTTCAAGAGGGTATCTCCAGGATGAAATGCCAAACAAGAGAATTCATTGGGGCAGAAGGTTTTTTTTTTTTTTTTTTTTTTTTTTTTGCATTTCTATCTAAATGAGAAATACTAGAAGTATCTTTGCAAATAGCCAAGGACACAATCACACAGTTTGTGAATTTAACCATCAACGTTAAAGCACACAGACTGGCTACATTATTGCTTATAGCATCCGTAGAATGGCTGTCTTATTGAAATACATAATGAACATAGAGAGACAAGTTAATAAGCAATTTTACTCTTTATAGTATCGTACAAGCCACATATCCTCTAGAGGGCACCACATAAATTAATAGGAAGCTAGAATGGTTTTGTATGTAGCAAAGGCTCCCTTTACGGTTAAAAAGGAAAAAAAAAATAAATTAAGAGGATAGTTTGAAACTGTAATCGAACTCTAATCTGATCATTAGTACTAAGTAATTTGTTCTTTAAATTGATATCAAGTGGGTTGCTAAATATGAAAGCTTATTTGACTACAAAGCTAGAGAACATTTAACTAGTTTCTACATTAGCATTAAAAAGATCACTTTTATAGGTTCACTGCATAACTAAGTAGATAAGATGCAATGAGGCAAATGACTATCTGCAATTACCTTAAGTGCATCAGTGTGAAGTTTAGAGTAAATACCAAATTTAAATCTGTGCACTCACAAGAATCACAAGAAAAGGCTCATGATTTTCATTAAGATTTGATAAATCCAGAACAAAATACAAAACATCTTAAAACTGATTACAGGATTTGTCATGTACACTGGCTTCACTGGTGCAAAAGTAGATATTGCGTATGAAAACATAACCAAAACATTAGTTTTGAATGTCGTCATGACAGATGCATCATTGTGTAAAAAATACAGTCTCCTTTCTCTGAATTACATACTGTGAGTTTTAAAAATCTGTTTGCAAAATGTTTACTCCTGCTAGACCTTCAAGGACCAGGGAACAATGCGAAGCACACACACCTGTGCTGAAAAAAAGTACTTTTATTGTAGCTCTATTACTAGAACACTTTTGGTTTTGATTTTAAACACTGGATTTGTTGCATTAGTATTTGGGAGATTAGATAGGTTCAAAGCCCGTAGTAAATCTGGGGATCAAATTACCCCAGCAGTTTTCTTACTCCTGCAGGCACTTGTAGAAAGATTCTTAAAACAGGTTTTAAATATTAGGCTCAGCATTACCTTCCCCACAGAATTTGTCCACACCCCTGTCTATATATGCACACATGATTTAAGATCATAAGCAACCTATGCTCCTGTACAATAATTCCTTTCTGTTAGCTACTTCTTTGGCAGCTTTTACACAACGGCTTTAAGTTGCAGACTCTATCTTATGCTCAACTCACGGAGCTTTAATGGCTAGCAGAGCACTTTTACCACTAAGAGGTCCAAGGCTATGTCTGAAGAACCCTGAACTGCCTTGCATCCCCAGCTCAGCAAATGCACAAGGCACTTGCAAACGCTTTTTGCTCTACTCTAGAAAAAACAGGTTGTAATGTGGAGAGCCAGGGTACCAATTGTTAACACTTCAGTCTCGATTTCTGTTCCAAACTATCCATGCCAAGCAACCTGGGAACTTCATATTTGGTACCTGTGCTTACACTGAACTTGTAAGTTAATGCATTCAAAGAGAATTTTAATTTTTCCCCAATGTATTACAGACTTGAATGTCCCTTTAAAAGGAAAAGACTTCACTACAGGGGCAGAGGAAATATTCCCAGAAGTTCGTGTTTGCCTCGGGCAGCTAGTCTCATTAGGCCCCTTCTACACAGAGTGGAGGAAGGTGCTCCTATAGGAAATAGGTGCTTAGAATCACCCCAGAGGAGCCTCTCTCCATCTATTTGCAAGTGAGAGCCTAGAGAGACCAAACTTCCTGATTAAACTCAGCTTCTTCAAGTAGCCCTATGTGGTCACATGCACTCTACAGATAAATTAGCCAAGTACTTTGCTGAGTTGTACCCCAAATGTTTCTGAGAAGGTAGGATGATGAACAACCAAGAGGGCAGAAATCAGGTGATGGTTTGCAGGCTCTGAGAAGTGGTGCCACTCACCCACGTCCCACACAGGTCCCCAGGCTGAGGAGCATAGTTGATCTGGGCCTGCTGGCGACAGAGTTATTTACAGGGAAGGCAAGTGGGTGGACTCAGTCCAGCACCTAACAGGCAAATGGCAGTGTTCATAAAAGCTCCCACCACCACAAACAAAATCCCTCTGGCAAACTCAGAGGACAGAAGTGTGTTCGCACAGACAAGTGGAGTGCTTTCCACTCGTAGCCTTCAGACCCCACACTCAAGCTGTTGAAAACTGCGCAGGTGGGCCTGCTGCTTTAGGCTGTGGTGCCTGAAGGCCCCACTGCGTTTAGGAGGAGATCAGCTCCCCCACAGCGCAGCACTGCCGGAGGGACGGGGGTTATTCTGTTCTCATCCTCCTCTCCTCTCCTCTTAGTACGCAGCCCTGGTATAAGCATCAGAAAATTCGCAACAGCATGCTTTCCAATTCAGGACAGACATCGCCTTTGATTTTAGTTTCACCACTATGCTGCAGTGGTTGTCTCATGCTCCACAAACACTGTCCCGCAGCCACCACGCACTACTTACACACCACTAACTACATGGGAAGACTGAACAGGCTTATCACGTTAATCAGTGAACGCGACGAGGGTGTGACCTACCTCAGGTAGTCTCTGCGACAAAGGATAAGGTTGGCTTTGGTGTATAGAGTAGAGCCCACCTCCCCCAGGCGGCAGTCACAGCAGGCACATTTCAGGCAGTCTTCATGCCAATATTTGTCCAGGGCCTTTAGAAGATACCGGTCTTTAATCTTACGGTTGCAGCCAGCACAACCTTTCGGCTTGGTGTCTGGCTGAACTGAGAGCATTTGTATACCTGAAACACAGCAAGAGCAACGAAAAGTGAAAAGAGACACTCTCCAGCATCAGTCTCAGCTTTCTCTTCCTCCACCTCTCCCCACCCACACACCCCCAGATCATTAAAAAGGCAACAGCGTAGATGGGATGACATAAACTGGAGCATCCACAGCAAGCTGAAAACATTAAATAAACTGGAGAGCTGTAATGTCCGCTGGTCTGACTTTCACCTCATTTACCTGATCTCTTTACTGAAAAGAAATATTAAAAAATTAAAATGAAAAATGAAAATAGTTCAGTTGAAGTCACCCACTTTTGCCCAAAGTATCCAACGGTTTAGCATCCAAAATTTAAACTGACGGAGTATCAGCAATGACAGACATATCTAAACTTGCATATTTGTACCTATATGCACTGTCTTTGTCAAACATAAGAGCACTCCAGATTCTAGAGATGGAAAGACCGAAGCTATTAGAGGCACAGGAAAGAGTTTCAGGGAGATTTGACATAGACATTTTTGCACTAGAGGTTGTTTTATTATTTTTTATTTTATTTTTTTAAGATTTCTGTTCTTAGGCACATAAATGAAGCAATCAGATTTCCAGAAACTTCAGTACCAGCATCTCTAGTTACATCCTTCAGTCTAAGGACCTGCTAAAAAATCTGACCTTAAATAATCTGCACAAGGTCAGACAGTTGCTAGTTTGTCAAGGATAATAATAATAATAATAATCTCTGCCCAACTTTCTAATCCCAATTTTAGCCAGCAGATAGTTTGGGACAAGGGGTCCAGTGGTGTCCATTAAGTATATATACCTTTGGATATAATAGCAGAGAACATTTAGACAACAATTCAAACTCCTGAACCACCGTTTCAGGGACAGAACAGGTAAAAGTGGGACACAGCTGAGCGATGGTACATAGAGTGCCGCAGCCGTCTTCCAGAGATCCATACAAAAATCGATTGCTCTCAGTTTTACTGTAAATGGGGAGAGGAGGTCACTGCCCCAAAGTGCTTACAGACTGGTCTCTCTTGGTTAGTCTCACGAACTGCAAGCCCATTATGCAGACTGATTCTCTGGAATTCATTCCTTAGAAGATGCAAAATCATAGCCTTGTGGATGCTTTGTTGTACATCAAACAGGCATCAGAGAGGAAAGAGAACTGACACGCAGTTTGATTATTAGGTTATCTCACTGTTTTAAGCCAGAGATGTAACTAAAAAAAAATATATAGATACACTCTAATGAGTAGCATGTAAGTATTACAATGGGAATTTTTCAAGACTGAGGAATGAATGCTTTTGCCGACAGGAAAATCCTTCTCCCAAATTCAGGGCATGGCACCCCGTTCTCACGCAGTGACTGGAAAGGTCAAATAGTCTCGTAACAAAGAAAAGCAAATTCAAGAGCCCCTCACCAAGAATGCTATACTACCTACTGTTAAGAAGGCTTTACAGTCCCAGCTTTTATCAGCACATCTCAGTCGGTGCTGTAACACACCACTATAGACAGGCAGTCTCAGGTAGCGAGAACACGAACAAGTTGGTGTTTTATTGTATTTACTTTTTTAAGCTGTCATAAGGAATAGAAGAAAGTAAGTTTAATCTTTGAAGCAACAGTACAGTATGCCTTTATGAATATTAGCACCATGAAGACAAGAGGCTAAATACTATGCCAGCTGAAGTATCCCAGGGATCTGTATGTGTATGTGAAACACATTGAATTTATGCGGATCGCAGCAAGTGCAGAGCCAGTTAAGTGACTTTTCAGGGTTTACCAAGCTGAACTCCCAAGTTTCACCTGTGAAGCTGGTAACTTAATTAAAAATAGTAATTCTTGTTCTCATTGTGATGTACAACAGCCCCACTCCCCCCTTTGCAATACACTCTGTTACGCAGTCTGGAGCAATGTATTTGTCTGTTAAATTAGCTGTTCAGTTATAGAGACAGTTCTCCTAGTGAGCACTCTGAAGTACCACGGCAGTACTGTTGCCTAATGTCTAAAGCTCATAAAAAGATAATGTAAGGTCTTTATTTTTTCTGTCCGTAAGTACAAAAATGGCTTTGCTGCATTCCTATTACTCTCCAATCAACGCTACTCTCACAGCTCCTACACCACTTAGAAACTCCTAAGGTCTGTTTCTCATTCCCCAGCGGGAGGATGAGAGCCAGCAACCTGCGCGGGCTCTGCAGCAAGGCAGGGGCAGATCTGGGAACAAACACACACCGCTCGTCCTAAGCGAGCACCGCAAGGCAAAGGCTGAGTGCCTACAGTATTTACAATTGCTAACTGGCTCCCCGAAACTCAGCATGCGGATATGAAGCAGCAAGGTAACATGGCCACAAACAAACAACTAAAAGCAGTGAAAATAGCAGATTCTTGTAAATTCTGTACCAGACTGACTGTACAGGGAAGTCCTGCTAGATCACTAATACCTTCAGCTGGTGAAAAAGCTTAATCTGTGAAGTTGCATATTGTGGTAGAGTATAAATATCCTCTCAGTGCCCACTACGTGCTTATCCCCAGACCCTCTCTTCCACCATTTAGAGGACAGACACAAAATAGTTTGCATCAACTTTGTGGAACTCACTAAAAAAGTTCAGAAGCACGAAGGACTGTTCTAGGACTTTAACATTTTGCTTAAGGGAAACCAGAATAAACTAGTAAATAACACAGTTAGGAGCTTTAAAGGAGAAGAAAAAAATATAAAAAAAACTTTAATGGAAGAATTTTATCGTTTGATAAGAAAGCGGGTGGGAGCGCAAAGGCTGGCAGTCCCTGACCCCAGCTGTCCTGTGCTTTCTGAAGGGAACAAGGTGCAAGAGAGGCAAGGCTGAACAAACAAATATCTGAACAAATTACAGTAATCAAGCATGATAATTCTTGAGATATATGCTGCAAACACCAGATTATTGTGTTATAAATAAAAGCACAGCTTGCACAACATTGCACGCAGCCCGGCACCGTTTTTGAAATGCTTGCTACATTCGGAAAGGAGACAGAGCACTGTTGCCGATGGTTAACCCAAACCCTCCTCGTACAAGTGAAAAGGGGCAGACACCCCACAGAACACTGCTAACAACCCTGTATGCCTGTGCTCCCAAGGCTGGGAGAAGGTGACTCTGACATCCCACTGGCAGCATCTCCAGATTAGGGACTCAATCTGCAGCAGCTTTTGGAGGGAAGGAATGCTTTTCTCCTCAGATAGATCTGATCTTTTTCACACCTGACTTGCAATGAAGCTGCATCTATTTTAATGAAAGTTAAAATTAAACTACTACTTCATTATATAAAAAAAAAGTTATTCTTTTTTTGAAACATAGAACGATCTAAACAAAAGAAAGCACAAGCAGTGCTCCGAGAAGTGTTTTACGTAGCTCCGAATTCTTTGCACATGCCCTTTTCTTCACAGCCCGGATTAAATTGCTTAATTTTGAGAACAGAATACTTGATTACTTTTTCCCTGTATAGTATGAGCCAGTTTAATGCAAATCACCTCCCAGACCATCTCTCCTCCCTTTAATGTTCCCACAGGATCTCCAACACAGTTATACTTTTCACATATGCGCTCGTGTATTTTTAGCTGCCTTAATCTGGCAATAAGAATACCTGCAGCTGACTGCTAGTCAGCTTTCCACAGGCTGCAGTTTCGGTACCCAGTTATTTCTCAGGACACAGGAAGGAGCCTTTCAGAGGCTGACAGCACTCACTGAACCATCCGAGCTGCTTGCCGCTGCTCCGTCAGGACTCGGCAGACAGCACTGCCTGGCTGCCCTCCTCACCCCCTCCCCTGTGAAGGCAGCGCTCATTGAGCACTTCCAAAAATGTACAGCTCCGTAAGTGCTACACCCAGGCTGTGAAAATCAAATCCAGCTTTCCCTTCAGTTTGGCAGAGTCCTACCCATGCTCTGCATCATAGAGCAGATCTGTTCTCAGAACGGAGAAATTTCAGTGCCTAGTCTGTCACTGTCAAACGAACCCTTTTTATTTCACCCCAGTCCATTTTCAAGGGCTTCCTCTCTCCTACTCTCCATCCCTCCCCCCTTTCCTCCACCCCCAGGCCCCAAGGTACTGCACATGAACTGCAGAGCTGTGTTAGCAATAAGACTTCTTAATCACCATCCACTACTGTCAGGATTTTTGAAGGAAGAACTTCATATCCTGATTTGTAGGCTTCTGGATTTCCCTCAGTCTCCTCAAGAAGTTCAATAGAACTGACTCCCATCACTGGTAGTTGCTGTTACTGCGCAATGAAACACTGTCAACTGATTTGTAACTATGAATTCCAGGATAAAAAGGAAAGATTGCTGAAAAAGGCTAAATTAGGTTCCTGAAAGAAAGCAGAGAGACAAAAACCCTCTTCACTCTGATCACCACCCTTAGCAAAATCAGGGAATGGAGACTGGACTTAACTAACTGTATTTTGTCAGTGAGATAGCAGTGTCCGCGAGCAGGATTCATCCCTGCTTGTTCTAAGCCCTGCTCAAGACCCCAGAACACAGTTTCTGGTTTGTGGTACAGGCAGTCTGTGAAGGGGATGCTAAAGGGTGGAAGAGTTGGATATTCTTATGCACTGCAGCACTTAACTTTTAAAGACCACTCACTCTCCTCCTTCATTGAAGCACACACACGATTCTACGAAGGACAGTGGGATGTACAGCAAGAAAGGGAAAACTTGCCTCTACTTCAAAAAAAAGCACAAAAAAACCAGAAATTAGTTTGGGGCAAATTGCATATCAGTGCACAGGTCTCTGAAAGACAGTGAACTGACAGACAGCACACAGTCAACACAAGAGTTGGAGATCCAATAGAAAAAAACAAAAAGAATACTTTTCAGTTGCTTTCCCACTTTGCAGCTTTATCCTAAAAGCATTCATTGCTCCAGTTATTCAGGATAATACACACGCAGGCTCAGAAAAAAAAAAAGTTAAGGTTTCAGAAGGGGAGAAACATTTCAGAACTTGCATGTAGCACATCGGGAGTCGTAACTAGTTTTAGATTGGCATGTAAATTGTTCTGTGGAAAATTCTTATTGCCTCCGAGACCCTGCTATTCTGAGTTATTTGACAGTTTAAGGGAAATCATAATTAAAAAAAGAGACATAAATAATAGCCTGTGCAGTGTGGTGCACAGAAATAAGTAGAACCATTTCATTTAAACTCTGGTGAGCTTTTAATTGCCTGGATTGCATTGTGAACCAGCCTAACGGTTGATTGCCTCCATTATGCTCTCTTGTTCTGTGCCATTCATCCGCACAGTCTCAGCTTCTGTAGTTAACACAACAAAGTAACCGCAACTCCATAACACTCAGGATTTTTTTTTTTTTAATAAAAGTAAGGTTTTTAGTGCTCTGAATACAGACTTCTGTATATTTTTGAGTTAATTTTCCACAGCATATAGCTAAACTTCACATCCTGCCCCTTCTTCTACATAGGAAAGTGCTTTTATTTTATTATATTTTTTAATAAAGGAGATGGCTTGAAAACGGGGAAAAATGAGGAGGTTAGGTAAAAACTAAAAGTGGGAATGCAGTCCCACAGCTGGGAGCAGTGATACAGATTAAAAGAATTTGGCCAACATGGCTAGTCGATTGCCAAGAGACACCAAACAAAAGATTTCTCCCTCTTCTTTCCCCTTCTCTTTTTGAAAGCTAGATTGGGCCTAAAAGCTTGTTTCTCTCTGTTCACTGGCCCAGAGCATCCCTGCAGGCTGTAGCCCCCTAAGGGACAACACAGCAAATAGATGTACCCAGATCTCAGGGACGGGAGCTGCTTAGCTATGTTCCTACCCCTGTCGTGTCCCCCCCTGCCACCCCCCACTCCCTCCCTCCTCTTTTAGAGCAGTGGTGCTGGGAACCAATTTGATTCCCTTTTTCTCCAATGCAGCTGCAAGGCTCAGAGATACTGACATTTTTCCACTCTTATCAGTTTAATTACAGTTACCATGGCAGCAAAGTGCTAGTGCTTGGCAAAGGCCAACAAGAGATTTGCAAGACTGAGTTCAATTTTGATGCAGCTCACATGCAAAATAAATAAAAAAAAAAATAAGAAACATACACTCTGCAACAAAGAATCCCTTTCGGGGCCGGACGCTCCAGCCTTTTGTGCTAATTCCTTCTGAGGCATCGTGGGGATGGGGCGCCGGGGAGGAGAGGGAGGCGGCGGGGGGGCACGGAGCGCTGTTTGTTGCACCTAGCGCGATTAATCGCTCTCACCGGCGGTCCTACAGAGCCGTCCTAGGAAGGGCTGTGCCGGGTCCCCTTCGACCACGGGGGCAGCTCCTTCAGGACGGGAAGAAGCGAGAGCAAGGCGCTGCCTCTTCTCACAACCCCCTAAGCCCCTTGCCCCGGCTCTACCTGCAAGCGCGCCCGCTCCGCCCGCCGCCAAGCGAGCCGGCGGATCGCAGCCTTACCAAAACTTTTCTCCTTTTTCTGCATGAGTTGATTTACGGGCGCCCGGAGAGCTCCTCCTCGGCGAAGCGCCGAAACCCGGCAAAAGTAGCAAGTGTGCTTCCCCGGCTCGGGGCGACCCGCGGCGGCGGCAGAGGGGGTCCCTGGGCGGGCCGGGGGCTGCGGGGGGCAACGCCACCCGCTGCCCGCAAGCCTCTAATCCCAGCGGCCCGCTAGCTTTGTTGTAACAAATGGCTTTGATTAAACTGTCACACGCGGCGTTAGCGTACCGTGTCGTGCCGGGCGTGCGAAGGGAGAAAGAGGAGGAAAAAAAAAAATAATAAAAAAATAAATAAAGGGAGAGGCTCCGCCGCAGAGGTGCTGCTCCTCCGGGCTGCCCGCCCCTACCGCCGCTCCGAGGGAGGCTCCGGGAGCCCCGGGCCGCCGGGGGCAGCCCCCGGCCGCTTCTCCCGGCCCGCGGCCGCGCTCCTGCCTCGGCTCTGCCCAAAGGGTTAACCCTGCACCGAGCCAGCCGCAAATTAAACGGCTGTGCGGGCAGGCTCGCGGATTAAAGCCGGGGAGTGGGAAATTAACCTGCTCCCTTGGTAATTGAGAGCACGTTTCGAGAAGCTCTGGAAGAAGCAAGAATAATAACAACAATAATAACGGAGGCAGGGGGTTGTTGGGGGGGGGGGGGGGGCTGCTGCAATTCATTGTTAACTTTGCTATTTCTCGAGACATCCAGTTAGATGGGTTTCGCTCAGCATCCTCCGCTTGCATGTATTTCATGTCTCATCATAAAAATAATGAAGCCTCACATGATTTAAACAAAACAGTCTCAGCAGAGCTGCAGCTTGAGTGAAAGTTGCAGTGCAGAGATGTGTGTGTGTATTGCAGCCCCGGCTTATGACTCAGAGAGAGAGAGAGAGAGAGAGAGGGAGGGAGAGAGAGAGAGTGATGCAGACACACATACACAAATGACCCAAAGCTTATGTACACAGTTGCCTCACTTACCTTCTCAATTAAGCGATACAGGGGAGGCAGTTCAATAAGCACAGTGGCTGCTTTGTAGCTCTTCTCCTTGGGAAAGGTCAAAAAGAAGCATTGTTTGGGGAAAAAAAAATAAAAGGGGGGTGGGAGAGATGGGGAGGGAGATCGCTATTCTTTAAGTTTAAAATAATGAGGTCCTCAAGGATCCGCCAAGTAATTGTGTTGACCGCATCCGAGCTACAGGTGTCCTCCTTTTAGTATCTTGCAGTCCAAGGCTGTCTGTCTCCGTCCTGGCTGAAGACAACTTACCTAAAGCAGCGTGTGAGGAGCCGAGTTGAATGAAGTCAGGGCTTTATCAGCTGCAAAATGCAATCCCTTACCAGCCAGACATAATACAGCAAAAGAAAAGGTCACTCAGTTATTACTGAGCCAGCAGAGCCCAGGCAGCTCTTGTGGAAGACCACAGAGAAGCAGCTCCCTTCCGATTTAAGGCTATTTACCTCTCTCCCCCTCTACCCACCCACCCACCCTTCCTCTCTCCCCCCTCCCAACTCCCCCTTTCTCTCCCTCTCTCTCTCTTCTGCAGCTCGCTCAAGTACAGCCGCCCTCGGAAAGTGCAAAGCAGCCAGGAGACAGATTGGGCTTTGTTGGTAATTTCCCATGGTGAAAATTTACAAGCCTGCAAGTGCAGTCAGCAAAACCACATGCATATGCTAGACACAAACACCAGGGACACACACACGCACACAAGTGACCTCTACTGAAGCGGCTCAGGATCACCTTCTCAGAGAGTGCTCCAGAAACAGACCCAGGGAAACAGGGGAGCGACCCTCCCCCACCTCTCCCCCCCAAATACTTTGCCTAAACAAAACAATAAGTTGCCTACGCAAAAAAAAAAAAAAAAAAAAAAAAAAAAAGCAAGATACATATCTCTCTATTAATGAGTAATGAGAATAATCCCTGGAGGTGAAAACGCAGTT
The DNA here is from genome assembly GCF_009769625.2 of Cygnus olor. NCBI lineage: Eukaryota > Metazoa > Chordata > Aves > Anseriformes > Anatidae > Cygnus > Cygnus olor. The sequence goes on from NC_049169.1 coordinate 67,957,837, forward strand.
TCTCTCGGTGCTAGATGTGAGCTGCTCAGAGAGGAGTGCAAACTCAGAGTGAAAGTTTCCGGCTCCCTGGTGCGGTCCCCACTGGTGCCCGACACGGCTGCCTTTGGCCCGGCCACTTGCCGGATACTGCTTGCCCCTTGCCACCTCCCCACACTTTCCAAGCTGAATGCTGGAGAGAGAAAAGCTGTTTCCCCCCTACAGGATCCTCGTCCCAGAAGCTGAAGACAGAGCCTTACTCTCTACCTAGTGGTGGAGAGGGAAAAATAATAGACATGGATGTGCTGTAGGTGTTGAATACCTTTGACCAAGAGACAGACAGACAGACATGCAAACACAGAGGAGATACAGCATGCTTTGATATTCAGTCACGCTCACAGATGATTGTTTCTTCATATTTTATAATAAAGATGTTGAGCCTAGCCTACTGTAAATAAAGTTAAAAAAAATCCAAAGCATCTTCCTCTAAGAGCCATCTGCAGTTGGAGAAAGACCAGATTAAGAATTTGTGAATACAGTTTTCAGACTTCAAAGTGAATATCTGTTGTCTGCTCTTAGAAGCACCACACTAGATTTCCACAAAGCTTTGAAAGATGTCAGCTTACAATATACCCTAAATTTGAATGACACTCATATTATAGAAGTCTTTCAAGACCCAAGAAAGATTTAAAAGCATTGAAATGCTCTACCATCTGCACCCCTCCCTCATATAATCCAGCAGTTCCAATAAAAATCAAAGCAACCTCAGAAATGTATGTTTAGGACAGGTCCCCCCCCCAGCCCCCCATTAAACTAAGATCCTCTCTATTTTTATATTTTTATATATATATATATTAAGGTTCCTGGAACAAGCATCTTGTGCAATTACAATTCCTGATTTTCTTGCCCCTTCTCCCTCTAAGTAGTAACAAAACTCAGCCACAACCAACCTGAGCAAGAACCCGAAAAGCACAATCAGAGGCAGCAGACTAACAGAGCCCCTTTCTGCTGATTTGATCTGCACATGGAGAAAAGCAAAACTTGACAGAAACCTGCTTCTCTCCTGCATGCACCCATACGCTCAGAAGAGCCTCACTTCCCTCTGTTTATAGACTACCTCTGCCACAACCACTCTGAAAATACAGCAGCGTGAGTGTGTGTGTGCCTCTCTCAACCAATGCACTCAGAGAAGGGGAAGAAAAGAGGGAGGGAGAAGTTATGTGTGGGGAAAGGGAGAAATAAAATCAAAACAAATGGTACAGCTAATGAGGACAATTAAATTAATTATGTTCAAGGAGATGAGATTTTTTTTCCCTCCAACTGTATGATCTGTTACCCCTCGCTGGCAACTGCTGCTCTGTAATTCATGGCAACTGATTAGTGCATCTATGCAAAT